>NC_050596.1:4007500-4172500 GCF_013368585.1 Megalops cyprinoides | reverse complement strand
CAGGAAAAGAATCAGTGAAGACTCCATCGACCAATGAGTAATGTGATTTTCTTTGTATCTCCAGCATTGCTGTATTCAACTGGACATTCTTTGTATAAAGATCAATGTAGAGGTCTTAAACTTTGACCTCTGGCCCCAAAACAAGCCAGCAGCCATGTCGCAGTTTTATTTTTAATTCACACTGCTTATTACCAAATAAATAAACTTTGACTACTTACTTATAAGGATTATTCTTAATGAATGCATCTTCACTTGAATAGCGGATGACAAGCGTGAATAAAACAAGACAATGACGAGGGTCATTTTGATAAAACACAATGCACAATGAAATATACATTATATATGTAAGTTCTATGTATCTATGTATCTATATATCTTCATTAAGAATTAAGAATCAAAACAGGCAATTTGAGATGGATGTTGATTGTTGGTGTACCGTAATATAAATCCCTGGAGAAGACGCATGTACATATTCCACGCACTACACAGATATCCTTATTTTCTTCTAGCACTAAATCTATCTTAAAAATTTAGGAAAAAGTAGATCACGGAAAAGGTGTTCTCTATCTGCTGTTTATTCCCTTGATTCAGTCTGTTATTTTGTAGGCCGATTCTTAGGTGCTGGCACAAATAATAAAAAAAGATCACTTAAAACGTTCTGCACATTTCTCCCACATGTTCTCTTTATAAAATGAAATGGAATTAAAAGGATCATATATTAACTTCAGTCCCCAGATTAACAAAGGATAGTTAATATCAATAAAATGACGAGGTCTTTGATTAAAATGCATGATCTACATAACAAACGAAATGGACTAAAAAATCACTTGATAACCCGAACAGCATTAAACAAACACATAGTATATTACAATGTCTTTACAATTAACTGGGTCCACACAAATTTTACAAACAAACAGACATTTTAAAGAACACGACCAGAGAAGAAAAGCAAATTATTTTGAATTTGCATAGGCGTTAATATAGCCAGATAACCTCAATTCCTTGTAGCAGAGTTAACGGAATCGGTCGGTGCGGACAACGAGCCTCTTTTGCGCCAGAAGCTTCAAGGTTATCACCCACACGGCCTTTAACCAATGTCTTAAAAACAATAATAATTTAAAATCTCATAGCATCATAGCGTGTCCACATTTCCTCCAACAAGACAATAACTCAACAGGTGTTCAGGTCCGCCCTGTGCGCTTCCCCTCTGCACACAACAGGGACGAGGGATGTCCTCCAAGCTACTTAAAATGAAATATTGGAAATATCGTGTGTCATGCTTTAGTCAGCTTTACTCATACTGCAAAAAATAATTCTAGTGCAACTGCGAAACAGAATGTACAATAAATTTCTTTTTAAATGTCGTTTTGCTGCGTCATTTTAATAATAATAATAATTAATAATAATAATAAGAAGAAGAATACTGCTAATGTTACAATTTAAATAGGCCATGGTATTACAATAATATTCGTTGTGCTTTAAAGCAAAATATATTAACATTCAATAATTACCGCAACAAAGCATGTTAAGGACGGATATCGTTTGGGGAATAAATATCTACAAAACATGGACAAGTCGCACACGCCGATTTAGGGCTACTGAGTCTCCATATCGAGGCCTCTGTTGGTTTATTTGTATCAGTAATTCATTGTTAAAGATTTCAAATATTACATATTGCATTAGCCTACAGTATTATCCGTCTACTTTAATAAGATTACAGTCGTTGTCTTGGTGTAATGTACAGATGCAATTTGCTGTCAATATATATTTGAAAATATATTTCATTTAACGAGGGACATTATTTTCAACAGGTTCCTTGCAGATTACTGGGGCCCAGCTGCGCTTGCAAAATCGAAGTAAGCTGTCGAGGTTTTGTATTCAGTGATTAAGTCAGGCATTACTAATTAGTCTATATTTGCACACATTAACCTGTGCGAGATTGTTTTAGGTCACTAAATGCCTTTCCTCGGTTTAATTTTCGACAAACAATCATGAAGCTCATATTCTACGAGTATTTTCATATCGAGGAATGGGCCAAATTTCAAATTACCACGGAAAATACCAGCACTATTGCACGCACGGGAATCAAACGCTATTTCCGCCAGAAAACTAAAATCACCAAATATTGACCAAAATACCAAACTTAGAATTTCCATGCACATTAAATAATCATATATGTATGCATAACTGCACATATATAACAGAACACAAAATAAAATAATGAAACGTATAACACTTTTTCAGGACCAGGGCAACATATATGTAAAATTTATTTAACTCATAATTCAACGCAATGTCAAGATTTCGTCCTTTTCTGACAGATATGCATTTAGTAAAGTATTTACAGTTGCAGTCTCTTGCCATCTTCTTAAAATATTAAAAAAATCACAATTTACAAGGAATATTACAAAGAAGAAATTATTCAGGTACAGAAACTCACATGTTTACAAACGTCTGGGTAAAGGTCAAACGGAAAAGAAAACTTTTAAAACACTTTCATGTTACGTATCATATGCTATTTTGTTATCTTTTAAAACTTCTCATTTAGCAGAGTATATCTACGCGACCTCAAAAATCAATGGACTGTATTCATAGGCATACCGCATTTGTTGTCACATCTTGGTATGTCCTTCAATTAAGTGAACTAGAGTTTTATATTTATCGCTTACAAATAATAAAACATTAACCCAGTCTCAAAGCCATATGTTTGTGTAATATCATTTTTTCTCTAAAAGGCAACCAAAACAACATTTACCTTCCATTTACAAGAACATCAAAAAACATTCTGTACAAAAGGTAAATAAGTACCGATTTAAAAAAGAGGTAAATATTTGGTTACGTGTTTCCTTATGCTCGGTGCAGTTTGCATTCGTTGTCTTCGCGTCTTAAATATGTGTCAATGGAACTGTTCCGTTTACCCCTGTTGTAGTGCTCTGATAGTGCTGGGGCAAAGCGTGAAGTCTGCTTTGAACAGACGGGTCACCCGCTTCCCCGGCTGGTAAGTACATACTTATCATTTCTCTCAAGTCCCCCGGACACGGAGCTCTAGAGTGAGTGGTTACGGGAGGACTAACACTTGGCTCTGATTTCACAAGCGACCCTAAGGTGCCGATAGCTCCAGAAGAGGCGACACTCGAGCTCTGATGCTGCGTGTAGGAGATCCCCCCGTACCCCGAAGGAGAGGCGCTCATGTAGCTCTGCGAGTTCGAGATCGGGCTGTACTGGAGAGCGGTCATCTCGTAGCGGTGCATGGGCTGGGGGTTGTGCGGGTGGTGGTGGTGAGCGTGGTGATGGTGAGCCCCGCTGCCAGGGTGCTGGCTGTAGGCTAACTGCGCCTCTTGCATCATCGCCGCGGCCGCTGCGGCAGCCGCCACCTGGCCCGAGTAGGCACCGTTTGCCCAACCGTTCATGTGTGCATAGCTGGCAGTAGCCGTGCCACCATGACCCCCGGGACTCTCTAACCTCTGTCCGACCCCTGCTGGACTCACTCCGACCCCCAAACCAACTCCACCCCCGGTGCCAGCCCCGGTAAGCAGACCGCCGGCCAAAGAGTATTTGTCTTTTTTGAGAAGGGTCTTGGTCTTCCTCCGAGGTCTGTACTTGTAATCCGGGTGCTCTTTCATGTGCATGGCTCGCAACCTCTTCGCCTCGTCAATGAAGGGTCTCTTTTCCGCCTCTGACATGACTTTCCACTCGGCGCCGAGCCTCTTGCTGATTTCGGAGTTGTGCATTTTGGGATTCTCTTGAGCCATCTTTCTTCTCTGGCCCCGAGACCAAACCATAAACGCATTCATCGGTCTCTTGACTCGGTCTTGGTTTGCTTTGTTCCCATTGTTTTGCCCCGAATTCGTATTAGTTTGGGGTCCGGGGGAGTGCAAGTCCGTTTCCATCATCATGCTATACATTCACCTGGCTTTAACTTTTTCAGCCAATACTCAGGAACATTCAGTTTCGGCGCTAAAGTCCGGCTCAGCCTGCGTAAACGATCAGACCTCCCCGAAAAAGGGAAAATGAAACGTAATACAATCCAGGATGGTTATGATATTTCGTCGGAACTTTTTTCCTGCGTGCTTTTCCCCCCTCTCCACTTGTTTTTCACATCCAGCGTGATGAAAAGCGTCTTTGAGCTACTTTCTCTGACGGAGTACAGAAGCTAATGGAGCAGCGGCCATATGATGCGCTTTGACAGCGAATAAATGAGCTGCAGGCGGCCAATGGCGTTTTAGAAATTGTGTGATTTGCATGGCGCTCGGTCAGGTGACGTAAAGAGCGGTGAGAATGAACTAGTAGGCGGGGTGTGACAGGGGTGTCACCTCCGACTCTCACACGGAAGGTAAACAGTAGCCTAATAAAACAGCTGGGATAAGTTTGTCCCTTTCAAATAACGCATGACAGTTATTACATCGAATTTAAATGCTAGTAAGGGTTGGGGAAATAATTTATATATTTTACATCGATTACAGTCTTTACATATAGAGTGGAGCCTATACAACTGCGTCCAGATATGGACTAATATACATCCAAATTGCATGGTACGTGACACTAATACCATGTTTCACGTACAGCGAGGAACTGAAGAACCAGTAGTACCTATATGTTCTTTAGAATGGGGTTTCGTGCACTACGGCTTTAGTAGAGAGGAATACCACGCGCTTCGAAAGCATTTTTCAAAGTAGTGCTTGATCATTACGCACATATAGCCTAAACCTTCAGACCATCTATGTTATAGATTTTTTAATCAACATAACTACAGACAATTAACACATTTGGATTCGTTTGCCGAATACTGCCCTTTGGGGATGAACATATGTGAACATATGCGTGGGAACGGATTGGGGAAATTAACTCTAATGACTTTATGAATTGACATGCTGCTCAACCGAATTTTTATACTTGAATTCCTACTTTGATTTTATTTGAATGCATACTCGCGACCATTATACAGCTATACGTAACAAACGTTTGGTTAAGTTTTAACTAGAAACAATTGCAGTTCAGCAGTTTAATGCATCGATACACCAGCATATGTTTGTCTTATTCGTAGGTAAAGTTTCGTAGGATTCAAATGTTTGACGGTACAAAATAATTGTTAACAGACTGTCTGCTTGAAATGTGCCTTATTTCATTAAAATGCTGGCTAAGTCGCATTCCACGCCCTGTATAGCCTAGCTTCTTGGGTGACTGGACAACTTGAGTTTGTTCGCATTCCCGCATATCTTTGAATATTTCAGGTTGAAACTTTAACCAAAAATAATCAGTTCCACCTTTTCATTTTAACATGACCACTAGGCAAGCTGTAGCTATAGGCCTACTGGAACTCTTCATGAGATGAACAACCTATTTAAAAAGACTGAACATAAGTGATTCTGAAACATCCGTTCCATTAATTATGATAGAGAACAATGCTACTACGTATCACCTCTATTTTTTAAAACTGTAAATATGTTAATTTTTAAAAGTAAATGAAAGCCACAGGTGCCTTCTTGTTGTGACGGTTGCTAAGAAACAAGTGACTGACGCCCCCAGCACGTGCCAGCGGAGCCCCTTTTGTCCAGCAGTGGGTCTACCATAGACCAGCTTTGAATGGGATGGACAATTGTCGTTGTACTCTGTGGACATTATCGTGCTTGCTGAAGGGAGAGAGGCTATTATCGACAGGTGCTTAGATACCTCGGCTTATGTTCCCATATTTTGCACACATATTTCACAATTTGTGATATACGGCACTGTTAGGCTTATTCTTTTTTGTGTAATAATGAGAAATAATACAATATTAACATTCGCAACCTGATGTGTCCAACCTTAGACCTGACCAAGTCTATAACAGACTGGAAATAAAAACTTTAAAAAGTTAATAATAACAAAGTGTTGACAGGACAGATTGGTACAATGGTTTAAGACTTGATTAGGCTGATAATTCAGCAGACATTTTTTCAAACATCACTAAAATCATGACTTCAAACCTTCAGGAGTTTTAATCCCAAATAAATGAGAGACACAGACGTCAACATATATATCTAATGTATGAGGTTTCCATCCACATAATAATGCGGAAAATAATTATAGCTCTAGGTGCCCGTTCAACATCCTGCTTACGTTTCTGTGTCCCTGTGCTCGCGTCGGGGCAATCCCTATCAAGTGCAATACCATGGCAAACATCAGTTTAATTGCAAGCAGGCGGTAGCCTGAACACCCCCGAGCTCGCCATTTGGTATCTCTTGGAGGCCCGTTGGTAAATGGGGGAAAAGCATAATTTAATTTGGAAATAGATTCTCAAAAGAAATACTTAAGCGGTTGTCACGGCGTGGTCTATAACAGAGTGTGATCGCCGTCTGCTGGTGGCAAAGGCGACGCGATTCGATTCGCTTCGTGGTGCTGAAAGACAGCGCCCTACATTACAAGGGTAAACATCACTGTTCTTACCAGCTTCCAGCAAAGCTTTAGTCAGTGAATACGTCTCACCATAGTAAGCAATACGGAAGCAAACAGGCACACACACGTGTGTTCGTGTGTGTGCGTGCGTGCGTGTGCGAGTGGATATTATATCAAAAAGAATGAATGAATGTGCAGTGTCAACTAATAAACGTACAACCGCAAAAACAAACCTATCGGATCTTTGTTGACTGGTCATCTTTGCATTTCCACACACTCCTACATAAAAGGTCGATATTGAAGTTGGTAGAATTGGTCTAGTTAATAGATTTTCTTTTCTTCGTAAGTATCGTGACAAATTAATTTCATTTTCAAAACACTGCAACCCCTCCAGTCTGGGAATCGGAGCTCACCCTGTGAGCAACGCTCACACGTATAATTCAAATTTCACAGCTGACCTGCTCTGAAAACCCTAATCAACTGCTAATTGAAGGGAAAACAAAATATTCTTTCCCTACTGCACAGCGAAGGATTTAATCATTATATTAGAGTTTATAGCTTTTAATTAGACTAATGCTGATACGGTATGGAATGAGATAATTCAATACATGTCTCGTTGAGCGATCACACAATCGTCAATATTCAGGCAGCATATTCCTTTCAAGATGAAAACTAAGGACACAATGCATTGAATCCGCTAGGATATACACAGAGACACAGTCCCAAGTTATATGTTGTCTGTGCCAGATACTTCTATCCCCTCTCAACTTCCTTTTTAATTCACTCCTAGTTAAAAGTGGAGCTACTACTTTAAAGTATATGGTAAAGCTAACAACTCAGTCTCCCGTTATCCGTTAGTACTTAAATTTTAATTCAGTGTATTATTATTATTATTATTATTATTATTATTATTATTATTATTATTATTATTATTATTATTATCGTATTAATAATACGAAGGAGAATAAGAAGAATAATCTCTTATAATTAGTAGAGCTTTTATAATAAGGTGTACGTATATATTATTGTGTTTTCAATATGATCAAGAGATTAAGTAAATCCCTTTCCTAGGCGAACGATCACAGGCTATGATTTTCCTAATACAATGTAGAGCAGAGTGACAGACTTAACTTACTTTATTAAATGTTCAGAAAAGACAGCGTACAAGGCGTGCATCAACTAAAGCCCAATTGTCATAGGTCACTTTATCCATGTGCCGCAGTTTGTGTTTTTCTGTAATGTAACGATTTATCACTCGAATTCGGCACGATCCTCTTAAGTTGCCACCGCTATGAGACGTTAATTAATAAGGGTACGTCCTCTTTTGTTGAAAATGATTAATTACATGGTTCAGCCGCTACAAATATATTGGGTAATTTTAAATAAAACTATACAGCAGTGTCCGCTATTATTGGTAAAACCGTAAATTATTCTGAAATCAATCACTGGCAATAAAAATTCTTCCGAATTTCTGTTGTTTTTTCTCTCAGATTTTTCTAATACATCTGAAAGCCTGTTTAATCATAACTTGCCTGGATCGGTGAACATTTAAACAAACATCACTCACTCTCCATGGCCTATCTATACTTTTTATAAACTGTTTATTTTATCTGGAATTAAGTTATGACAAAAGGAACTGTAAATTCCATTCCATGTTCAACGCGAGACAAAATTTAATCTCCAATTAATTAATTAATAATTAATTAATTTCCAATTTCAGAATCTCAAATAATCGCGTATAAAAGCTATAATAATAATAATAATAATAACAATAATAATAATAATAATAATAATGGTTATTAGTATTCTATCTTGGTTATAAATAGGCTACCGAAACGTTGCATTCACTGGGAATATTTCTTGCTTTGCGTGTCTCTCTGTCAGTCACGCGAGCTTTTGACTTTTTCGCAATTCTTTGAGCCCATTCTGTGGAATATTACATTTTGTGTTGAAACTCGCAGCGAGTGCAAGGGTCGTTGCCATTTCCACTCTCTCTGCAGATTATAAATCCCATTCCAGAAGAGCGAATGTTTTACCCAACCTCGACTCTGGTTTTCATATTCCAATAAAACCTTTTCGGCAAACTTCCAATTACATACCGACCTGAGCCGCCGTGTATTACGCATCCTACTCTGATTTTCCTAAAGATATGAATGTCTACCTTTTTTGTTCTACGGGGTAAAGTTTTAATCACTAGTTCACTGATTGAGCGTGATTGCATGGGATTCTGTATTCAGTCGAAGACGCTGGTTGCTTGTTCCAAAACCTTCTGAACATTTCAAGCAGCTGAAATCCCCTCGTTCCGTTTTCCCCACTCTCTGAAGTGAATGTAGAGTGTCTCTTGAACTTGTGAGAAGGACTAGTTTAAAATGGTCACCATCTGACAGGTGCTGGCAGTCGCTTCGCAGCGCGCGCTGTAAACATAATGGGGGAAGCGGCTGCCATTTATGCATTAATGTTATGCTCAATGCATAGGACTATAGCTACATTTCTGAGGCACATTTTGGTGTGATTAGCACCTAATCGAGGCATATTATCTGCCTATCTGAAAACAGAACAGGGGCTAATTTTGATTATTGTAAGGAAGTATTTTGAGTATTTGTGTTAATAGTTTAAAAAAATCTCCCCTCACATTATGCGCTTTAAATGACTGAATTTATGAAAGACTACATTACTCTCACACAGCTTAACGATTTTACGTTTGACCCCTGCAACCGAGCACTACAGATGGAAGCTTCCGATAACAATGTAACGTGTTTATATTTGGCTGGGTGATTCCGCACTGTCAGTTTTATGTTCCTCTGCTTACACGCTAGACAAACCAGTGTTTCCAAAAAGGTAATCGAGACAATAAAACTCCCGTTTAATGGGTTAATTGACTGCCTCAGATATCGTGCGAAAACACCTGTTTCTGGTGAGGTGATCAGCCGGGCTATATCTGTTGATCAATTTCTCGACAGTGACACTTACACCTCCCGTCGCTTGTTGACGGGCGAACCTATTCATTCACCGCTCAGACTCCGCAGAAACAAATTTGCATGTCATTGACCGGCGTTACAGAATATGTGCACAGCAAACAAGTAGCCAGCAATGGACACAAAACGCCCTTTTATAAAAACTTAGCTAATGTTATATAGAGCGGAAAGAGAATACCGAAAGGCATAGTGGGCCAACTTGTGTCACCAGTTGTAACTAAACTTCAGCCAAACCGGAAACTCTTTAACAATAACAAGGGTAAAGGGAGAAACATTTTTCTTAACGAAATATTTTCTGAGGTCGTCACAGCAGAACACCTGTAAAATACGACGTTCAAAAAAACCAAGCAAAGTTGCAGAAAATCCAATTATGTCACTAGCAAATTCGACACATTCTAATGGAACTCCTTATGCTGCCACTCACGTTTCTGTTTGTTGTATTGATTGACATGTCATTTGGGTACTTAATGCAATTTAAGGAGAACGCAAATCCTAATTAAGAACACTAATGAGATAATTATTTATTTGTAAAAACGAACATGTTCTCATAATGTTCCACTCAAAAAGCAAAATCAACACTAACTAAAAGGTACACCTGTCTATCAAACGACCCAAAGTTAAATGTACTCTGAGAAGTTCATTCTTAACCAGCAAAGCGAAGCTTCAACATTCGAATTTTCGTTTATCGCGGGATGTGCTAATCATGGTTTCACCGATCCCAAGGACGATTCTAGTCTTAAAGAAACACAAAGCAAAAATAGGATTCCTGCCTCCCACTCGCACTCCTTTTACAAACACACGCTGCCTACACACCGAATCGCATGAACTGGATTAGCCTAAATGAATAATGACGATGCGTGTCATTAGGTTAAGAAGTTGAGCCTATATACACACCGATCCATTAGTGTGGATAGTTTTTTTTTTCTTGCAGTGAAATTTAGTACTCTAATACACCATGCAAAAACACAAAATCCAAATCGTCAAGCTGCAAGGATATTTCCGAACAGCGTAAGTGAATTTCAGATGCATCAAAGAAGTATCTTTTTCAGTAAGCATCCGTGTTTGCGAAAGGTCCCCATACAAATGATTAGAAAATGAGGTTATATGCAGAGAAGAGGCTAGACATTACATTTCAAGTCATGCGGACTTACTCGCGTTGTCCCTCATTTGCTGAGAACGATGCAGGAAAGGTTATATCTCCTTAATTCTTACGGCTAAGTCCATTCCTAAACAACCACACATCTGAAAGCGTCTCATACACCCGCCATCCGCACCAGATTCTACCGACTAAGTGTGCCAAGGCCGGCCGTGCCCAGCTCACAAACCCACCATTCAATACACACTGAAAGGGAGAGAAAAGAAAATGAAATTTATTATTGATAGACTTTAAAGACAATTTCAAGTTATTGTTTCTCTCTGCAAAGGGGCTCCTTCTTACATAATGAAGCGCCTTTTGTGTGGCGCGGAACAATACAAAACAAGTATTCTAATAAATAGCCACTTTTTTGTTCCCTCTCGACGATGAATGGAATTGAACAGTTGGTTTGAAAGCAGCTGCGACGCTTTCAGGAGGGGGAGGTGGAGCCTGCCCGCGCGGCGTCTCGGCTCTCATACCCCAACCTGCAGTGCAGTTTGTACCGTCTCCACGATCTCTCCCACCGGCGTTCACCCTCTGTCAACCGCAAAACTCCTTGTTCTCACGTATTGTCTATCTCCGCCGTGAGGTCGTTTTTTGTAAAAGCACAATTATTCCTTTTATTTTATCACTTGCGAAAGACAGCTTTCTGTGCTTTTCTGCAACGGCTATTCTTGTCTTCCCCTTATAAAATCATTGTTTTATTCTCTAAATGGTCTGATCTGTAGATTTACCTTAAACCCGAAATCTGACATTTTTTGTGTTCTGACTTTTTATGCTACAGGTAGGCTATTGCAGGTTGCTTCTCTTTTCACGTAGGCTACACAAATGTCCTGAACGCATATGGCCAATGATTTCAAACTCCTGTATTATATTTGGTTCAACAGAGATATTTAAACAGCATTAAATTTAAACAGCACTAAATTTACATTTTACGGTGGTGAAAATAATCTATACTCAGAGGCATATCATGAATTCTGGTCTAGTGTTAGGATATTCTGAAACAGACATAGGGTCTGACATAGGGTGATGGTGTAAAAGCTCAGGAGAGCTTATTTCTAATTGATATTGAGAGGATAATCAACATCTTCCACCAGTAACCAATAGCCAAAATGAATCGTGTCACTCAAGATTTTTCAGTTGCATCATATTTATCGATTACGCGCATCCCTTAATAAGATTAAATTATGGAAGAAAGCAAAACATTACAATGAAATCACCATCTTCAACTATTGCTGCGAATAATAATAATAATAATAATAATAATAATAAATCGAAGCCATCAAACGTCCGACACAAACAATATAGCAGCCTCTATTTTAACTATGTGACACGTCTGTTTCCTGCGGTAAATTAAACAGTTTGCACATTTACCCGCAGATGAAAGGTAAGATTGCAAATCTGCGGAGTGCCGCGTTTTTCCCTCGCCGAAGCGAAACAGTTGGCAACCACATGGCTTTGACAGCCTGTCACAGATTGTTACATAGTGGCGCGAGAAAGGTTGCGAACGGGGCTTTCTACAAAACAGATGTCAAACCTACAGCTGCGAGTCCGTATTTACATAAACATCTTCTCCTGACTACAAACTATCTTTATTCTTCCTACTCTGGTGATCAATATTAAAGTGCCTCCTTTTTAAGATGACGAAGGGCAAGAAAAAAAAGCTATTCAAAAAGGAATGACAGCATAACTGTCAAATTCTCCTTTACCACTATCTCCAGTCCCAAGGACAGGCATGGTATTGGTGGTGCTGGTGGTGGTGGAGAGGAGGGGTGTATGCAATCTCTCCACTAGCTGACAGACAATGGAGAAGGAGACAGCAGATTTTGTTTTCTACCAATTTACTGAAAAAATTCCAGAATAACACGGACTACAGTCCTGAATATCATTGTGTATGGCCCATCTCCGATATAGCCTACTCTTAAGCCCAATACAAGATAGCATTTTTGGAAGGCTGGTCTTTCCCAGATGTGCAAAGGCCAATGTTTTGAAACAATGTCAATAACAAGTTTGAATGACAAACTATTACCATACTAGTTCCAACTAAGTATTACGTTAGTTACATTTGTGATAGTGCCAATTTATGACCAACCCTGGGGACCCTGATGGGGTTAACAGAAAAGCTCACTAACTTATTTAGTCTGCCCAAGACTGAAAATGGCAAACTGTCTTGGGCAGACTGTGTTCTGATACACAACAAAATGAAGCCATCTTATGAGTTAGATGGTTTTTCAGTGTTTTCTGCATTTTTTGTCACATTTTTATGTAATTATATGAAATATCAAAGTCATCCAGTATTCAATGTCACAAACCCCAGACAGTCAACCATTTAGCATTATTTAGCATTATTACAGAGCCATGCCTGGAACCTATGATCACTTGTCAATTCACTCAGTCATAGCCCTGGTCCCTGGTTGTGCAAGTTTCTGAGCAGCAGTAGCCAATGTGACTTGTGAGCACATGTTCTACCAGTGTGTAAATAAGTAGTTCCCATAGGACCATTATGTTAGCATATATACAGCATTCGGTCCCTAAATTTACATTGTCATGCATACAAAAAAACTGTATGTGTGTGTGTGTGTGTTTGCATGTATGTGTACAAGGGTCCTTGTTTTTTACATTATATTTGATTATATTTTTTGACTGAATGGACAATGCCTCCTGATAGTATTGACAGTTGTTCTCTCTTATTTTCAGTCTCTGTGAGAGACGAGTTTTGGATAAATCCCTATATCCTGGAGGGAGTCCTTCACACTAATTACACTAACTTCTTAAACACCAGAACAGCATAGACATGTTACAGTAGGGGCAGAAAGGGGCATAAAAGACCTACTGAAGCATGCCACACCCAACAGATATAAATGACAGGCTATATAGTGTTAAATACACAACGTAGTTAACTTGTGTGTGAAGATGCTGATCACAACCCTGGCACTGGAAAGGCTAAGCTGTTTAAAAGGATAGATTATAGGCCATGCCTCCTACAACAACGAACACAAACACATCAGTTTAGTGAACGTTGTCTTCTACAGCAGTCCGGATGTTGCTGTGCAACTTCTTCCTCAATTGTCCTGTTTGAAGCATCGATTTCTACCCTTCCAAGATGCTACCCTTAGAGGCCTGTGCATAAAGCCACAGGCTTGCCCAAAATGATATGAGCCACGCAATCATGGTGTGAAAGAACAATGCGTCAGTCATGGTTATCATGAATGAGATGCCTCAGGCAAGCTTGAAGGCATGTAACTCACGATCAGGGGTCTGTGGGTGTACAATGCTTCGTGAGACCCCACTATGATTCCCATTGGACTCAGTATCAGAATGGGACGGCAACCTAACTGGGCCTTCCTGAGGTTCTGTCATGTGTAGACACCCCCCCCCCCCCCCCAGGGGCAAGATGGCGGTCTGTCATGGGGCCCCATGCCCAATGCCATGCCAAGCGCCAAGCAAAGGGAGAATGGGTACCTGTTAGGCCTAATCATCAACAATTACTAAAGCCAACCTCATTAGTCTCTCATGTGTTGTTTCCCCCATGTGTGTTAACAATGTTTATCTTGTTAAATACCCTCCCTAATTTCGGCTCCTACTTGTGGGGACGTCGTCGGGTTGATTTTCAGTTTATTAGCGTCGCACATCTAATCAAGTTCCCTCTCGCTGTGAGCCCTAAACACTGGCAGGTGTTGGCTGGGTGTCAGTCATTTATTTTCGCAATCTGTTTACAGATTCAGATGTGTGGGAAGACCGCTGGTTTCACATGCAGTTAGTTCATGGTTCGCACTGTATACAATCTGTTACATTAAATTACTTAGCAAGAATGCTGAGAAATCGTCCTTTTATTCCATTTTGAAAGCCTCCTTTCATTTTATTTCACATTTAAAGCCCGCGTAGGCTCCTGTTCCAAATAAATGAGGGGACACATTTTGATTCCAGTGATTCATTCATTTTTGTCAATATCAGTCTTCCTTTTTTGGGAAAGTATTTACATTGCTCTGTATCAGCACATTCCATTGAGATTCGTATATATTGATGTGATAAATGCAGAAATTAATTTTGTTCACAATGTATCTGTCTTCTCCTGCATTCATTAATATTCCAGATTATGTGAAGAGATTCCATAATTATGATCATTTCAATTCATTGACTATTTTTTTGCAATAAATTGCAGAAAAAGAGTACACATACATATTTCACTCATTTCAAGAATGCTATTTTGTTCATTATATAATGGGCTTGTGTGGGAATATCTGGAGGTACTGAGCCTCCTCTTTAGATGAGGTTATTGAATGTAGGCTTCACTTTACTGTTTTCTTTGTGATTTTTGCCTTGTGAACATGCATACCAGTATGGTCTTGTTGCCTTCATCAATGCCACAGAATAGCACAGTAGTTAGGGAACTGGACTCAAAGCTAGTAGGCTAGTAGGTTGCAAGTTTGAATTCAATGTGGGCGATGATTGTTTCCCTTTTAGTGAGGGGCTTAACCTGACATTTTTTTCTGTAAACATCTAGCCATGTAAATGAACAGAGTGAGAGCTAAGACAGTTGCCCTCAATTAGGGAATCTTCATAGTAAGCAAATAATAGAATAGCACAAAGGGCTCCTGAGTTGCTCAGTGGTTAAGGCATTCACTTTGAGTGCAGGCTGAGCTCTACAGGCCAGGTTTGATCCCAACCACATCATGGCTGATGATGACTGAGATCCCACAGCTCTGGTACAAACTTAAGGCTTTGTTGGGTAGGTGGGCCAGGATCCCCTCTGGCACTCTGTGATTCATCAGGCTATTCCTCAGAAGCCATCAAGTTGCTTGAATGACATCAGCAGAGTAGTGCCCATCTTCTAGTGGGTGACTGCTCCTCAGTAACATGTTGTGCAGCTTGCTCTGTGCGAGTGTATCAGAGGAGTGCATTCATGTCACCACAGCGCTCCTGTGCAAATGCAGCAGTTGTCATGGTGAGATGAGCCTAGTACACAATTGTCAACCCCAAAATAGGGAGAAAAAAATAGCGTTAAAAAATAGCAGTGGTGGAGTGAATGTTGTCTCCTGTGCCCCAGTCATCACAAGCTGCTTCTATGAAGGCCACATTCCTCAAGGCCTGTCATTAACCTGCCATGACCTCTGTGTACAGACACGAACATGCACTAGCAACAACTATGAGCTATCACTATCACAGAGTACTCTCATGTGTCTCCAGTAGTAGAACACCAGTGCAGGACCTGGAGCACTGCTCCTACAGTGATTGTGATTGCTTTGGCTCATGTTACTCAGCTGCGGTAGGAATCCATTATAGTAAGTATGTGCAAGGTGGATAACGGGAGCAATATGAATCAACATGGCTAGGGGCCTCTGCAATGTAAGTAGTAGGACGCTGTAATCTCACTGCACATTCAAACTCATTTCATTTAAATGAAAAAGGATAATAAGCAGGGTCAGCCCCAGGAATAATCAGAATAAGCAGTCACCATGGCCGCCACCTGTCTTTTCCAAATAGGTACTATACGTGTCATTGTTTTTTTTTGGTAGTTGCTCCCCTTACTTTTACCTAAAGGGGGGGAGCTCCAGCAAGCTCTTGCCATAGGCACCAAAAATGCTAGGGGCCAGCCCTGACCAAAATAGTAACACTTGTGTAAATTTGCGAGTTTACAGATGAGCCACAAACTGGAAGACAGTGAATCAGCCCAAGCTGAAGTTTCTATGATAATAATAAATGAACTGTGAGTGAGTGCATTTTTTATGAACATGCATGCCACATTGTTCCAGCCACAGAAGCTAGCCAGCACCAAGCCCCTGTGCTCCCCCTATCTCGATGGCTCCCCAGCTTTGTAGTGGAGAAGGGAGACACGGGGCCAGGCCTGAAAGCACTAAGAGGAGAGGGGGACAAACACATTTAAGCTGGGGGTTCCGCATTTCATTCAGGTCTGGATTCAGTTGCCCGTAAATATTCATAGGCTCTTCAAAGGCAGTGTCCTCTACAAGCGACTCAACAAACAGTTCAAGGAGGCCTTAAATCAAACACACACACCGCCCTTCACATTAGATAACATGTGGAGGAAGGTGCCATTGAGCTCTGATTTATGTTTCTCCAAGCCTAGAGGCACTCGCGGGACCCGTTCTCCCGCTCCCTGCACTGGGGACAGCTTGAGAATGTCCCATATCCAGGACACCCCTCTCTGAATAACTGGTGTAGGATAACTAGAGAGATGTTCACAAGCCCCTTCACCCTCTGAGGTGGGTATCAGGTGTGCCTATCATTGTTGCTGGGTAATTGCCCGGTTGAACTGGTTAAGTGGGAGGTAACCTCTTTTTGTATTCTATATAAATCTGTAGTGCTGGGGCTTCATAAAGGCAGGTAAAAGAGGCCTTTTGTTAGACAAGAGACACACGGAATTTACAGAAGTTCAGTGTTTTATGTGTTTGATTCTTTTTCCGAATGTAGACAAGATATCCTAGGTGCGTTTTGTCAGGTTTCATCATATTCTCTCTGAGCAACCCACCAGACACACAAAAGCCCTCTTGACATAGAATGGGTTTTTCTGACATCTGCAAAATAATTTACAGACTTTTTGCTCACTGCAGTTAGTCTACTGTCAAAAATTCACAAGACTTGAACCTTCCCTAATATTATCCAAGGCCAGTCTATTTCCTGTTTCCTGGAGAAATCTGCTACAGTGTCAGTGAGGTGTCTTGTGATGCATGTAGATTCCCTGGATAATACCCATTTATTTTATACAATTTCCTCAATAAACAACTTCAAAAACTGCAGAAGAAAAACAGCAATTCCAATCATTAAATGGAATTTAATTAATTAATTACTAATTTCTTATTAATTAATTATAAGGTCACATGGTACACACTGTATTTGGCAGCCACCCTGGTTAAAATCGGTTTACAAGTGTCTGCTTCTAAGACTGGACTTTGACCTGCTTCTGAAAGCACTCAAGCCTATAAATACTTTTAAAACTCAACATCTAGATGAATCATCACTAGTTTCACATGGTGAAGGTCACATGGTGTCTTTTGACAAAGCAATGCCCGCATGGGTAAAAACTAAATGCAGGTGTGCGAGATTACCCATCAGATAACACACCCTGAGGATGACAGAAAAACTGAGTTTTTGAGGCACTTTCACATAGACCGTCAGTAATTGTCCAGATAATCCTGATAGGCCAGTCAGATGGTGGCTCATTCTCATTTAAGAATCTGTCTTCCTCTGCATTGTCACATGGGCCAATCAGATGTCCACACTCTGTGGGCATGGCCAATAGTTAAATCAACAAAGCCCCAGGGAAGCCCAAAATGTAATGTAATTTACTTAAATGTAATGTACTTAGGAAAAAGCATAAGAAAACCTATGAGTAAACATACATAGGTACTAAAATTGAATGGGAAATTATGAGGTTGGTGAATTTTATAAAATTTAGTTAAATAATAAGCCTAAAGTCTTAATACTGAAGTCCAATCTCTTAAATATTTGAGGGGTGCCCAGTGGTGTTTAACCATAGATCACTCAGGAAACAGCTCTCCTTAAGCCTAGAATCTGCTTTGTGATGTCAACAGCATCATTTCTGAAGGAAGGCTCTGATTGGGACTTTCTTCTGTTTTCTCAGATGGGTGTTATCTGTACCACGACTGTCAGCCTGTTAAAAAGCCACTGCCAGTTTTGCCGTCCTCGTACTGTACCCTCTAATCAAACCACCACATCCTTCAGTGAGCAGACAGGCTACGGCTCTGATGCACAATGGTATCCCAAATTACCCAAGGTGCTTCCCATTCTCATTCTTGTCCTTTTTTCACTGGACTCATTTTGGAGTATTTTCCCTCATGTTTCCAGGTTGAGTTAAGAATCCAACAGATTCTCTTCGCTGAAGCTGTACCCAAAAACCCCCTTGGACTGCCTCTCCTCACAAAGTCATGACTGAGTAGCAGTGTGCAGCAACTGTTATGATAGAGGACTCATGCTACTCTGCACTCCCAAGCACAAACCCAGCGATGTTATGGGACAATATAAAATGAATAACATATTACTCATACATGATATGTCTCTTACAAGTGACTATTCCTGTACATTCCTTTTCCTATTATACAATAAAATAAAATAATGCTTATATATGACACACAGTTTAATGCACTCCTTTAGATGGGGCCTTTAAACAATCATGTTTTATATCTTTCAGACCAGGATATTCATTTCAGGTTCTTTTTGCTCACAGACAAAGATATTACACACGCTCTCAAGTTTCTTCACTGTCTAACATATTGGATGAATGTGCATGAACATGTGCTCTACTGTAAACATAATGATACTGCTGTGTGATCACACAGTGAAGAATACACACTTTGACTTGCACAAATCTGTGCAAGCAGGCAGGACCCAGGAAATAGGGAAGAGAGCACGAGACAGTGCACTATGTCCCACTTCCTCTGGCCCTTTCCAATGGGAAGATGAAGGAAAACACGTCCAATTACCTACACATCCATATACCTGATTCACTTCCTTATTTCAAAGGAGTCCTCTGCCAGCGACAAGAGCTGAGCAGCCTGTCGGGAACCCAGCCGAGGGGACAAATTACCACCTACGCTCATAAATGGATCAAAGAGCCCAGATAAACATGCAGCGAATGTTCACGGCGAGGGGTGCAGGGCTGCGGAAGGGAAAGAAGAGAGGCGGGAGGGGAGCCGGCAGCTCCTAGGCTTTGCCTCGCTGTTTTGCAGCGGAATCTCTAAGCCGGCAGGCCCCTCGCACCCTGTGTGACAGCGTCTGCTGTAGATCCCACAGCAACACATTAGGACTCCGCGGGAGCTAATGTCATCAAAGGAGTTTTCTTTATTTTTTAACAGCAGCTTGAGCTATGGTCACTGTGGCGCCAGCTGTTGGGTCCACTGTATTTAGGGGCTTTAACAAAGGTGAGAGCTCAAAGGCCCAGGGTTTGTGAGGTTAAACGTCATGCTCCCGCAACACACCAGCAACACTCTCTACAATCCGTAAACCCCGGAGCAGGACAGCTGACCTGAGGCTAACAGCTTGTCAGCCTGGATACAGTTTTTCAATTAAACTAAAACAACAATTCATGAGACACATTTTCACTTTGTCTTTCATGTGTATTATTGTTATTATTTACTTGCAACAAGATCATTAAATCCTGTCTGAAAAAGCAGCATGGAGACCATAAGCACTACACGTTGGATACAAGGATGCAAGTGTCTTCCATATGATAAAAGCATAAGTGGCATGATAAATGGGAATGGTGCTATCCCCTCAGATCACCCATTTGGCATTTGTCAATGATAGTTTTCGCAGTACCCATCCAGACCTACACATGACTGCCCCCTAAGAGAAGCTACAGAAGCGCTGTCTGACGGCATGCATTCCCAGCAGGTTGTGAGGTTCAGCACAAGCATGGAGAGTAAAACTCCCCCACCTTCACCTGTCTGCATCCTTTCCCACAGTTCAGACCAATAGAGGCAATGGCACACATGACAGGAAACATAAATATTTATAAACACCACACAGCCTCTTAAACCCAAGTGATTAGGCAGCACAATTTGTAGATGCTTTTATATTTATTAACCTTAACGTGAAGGCTATGTAATTTTCTGCTATTCAATTTCTGACTTGCTGCTCGTCCTATTATGTCGCCTCTTTGTGCCTCTCAGTTGTTTTGGTTGAGATTATTTTTATTTGCCACAGTGAGTAATTATTCACTGAGGTTTCTGGCAAAAAAGCCCTCCTCAAATATGAACTTCAATATGCAAAAGCCAAATGTATGTTTGAATAAATGCTTTTGCTTCTAACAAGTACAGTACAATATATATACAGTACAATATAATATATATGCTGTACTGTACTTGTTAGAAGCAAAAGCATATACTCAAACATACATTTGGCTTTTGCATATTGAAGTTCATGGTTACATATATACCATCCTTATGTTGTGGGGTCTTATTGGCAAATTGGTCCTGCTGTCATAGGGATCCAACAACCTAAGCAAGTCAGGGATGGAAGAGGCTAATCTATCACATGACTAAAACCAAGTTCAACATCTTGACTGAACAATGTCGACATAATGCTATTACTTAAAATTTTTTATTACTTGAGTTCAGACTGACTGAACTGCCTTAAAATAATATTCTTGACAGAAATAATTAAGTGTACTGAGAAAAGTAAAGCAATGGTGATAACATACACATAGTTAAAATAGGACATAGTACTCCAAGACCAAAAGACAAAGAGTTAAACCATTATATATATATACATTCCTATTTTACTAATGTATTTTATAAATATGCTCATGGCAGTACAAAATTAGCTTTTCTTTCAAGAGCTTGGCAATTATCCTTAGATTTTAAGCATTGTTCCATTCATCAATTAATCGCAACACCTTTTTTGATTGATATATAATGAATGGAATGGTTTTCACAGTTCACAGACAGATCACTTAGAGGAGCACTGTTAATGGGTCTGCCAGCTTTCTGCCTCTAATAATGCCAGCATTTCCAGTACATTTATAATTAGGGACTGTGTCATTCATTACAAAGTAATAGGTCCTAACACTAATGGGTATTAGACGAAGGCCTAATACGAGAGCATGTTTTAATGTAGTCGTTTAGTTGCCCTGGGTCAGAAGCTATAAAAGAAGCTCTTTGCACTCAGAGAAGCACAATGGTTGCTATGTGCTGGACGAAGAGAGAAGGTACCCTCATTAACCACTTTGCTGCTTAGGCTCGTTAGCAGATGCACTTTGTGCCTCCTATTAGTCAGGCTACACGTTTGCTTGATTCTCCGCTGGAGTGTGGTGGCAGTGGAGGATGTTCGCAGAGAAAGCCTCGAGGATCTGTCTGGAGGCAAGTCTGACTAAGAGGTCTTCAGTGTCGCCTCTCTCTCTCTCTCTCTCTCTCTATCTCTCTATCTCCATTTCTCTCTGTTGAGTGCACAGCACAGGAGTAACCTTTAAACCTGAGGCTTGCAGAAGTATGATGCAGAGAGGCAGAGAGGGAAATGAACCTGTATGTGAAAAGATGCACATTCAAAACGCAAGATAGAAACTGCTGTTGCACCCTCGTGTGCTTAACCTGACCTGAATCAGTAAATGGCCAACTATTTAAACAGACTGACCTGGCTGTTTTACAGTGTAAGCTGCCCTGGATGTGTGCTAAGGTTGCACAATAAGAAATGAAATAAGTAGCTATGTGTTTAGCTAAATAATTGAACTTCAATTAAATGAGGAACTTTAGTTCATGTGCCATTATGTGGCCACTGTTATTGACCATTCACCTTAGTGTTCATTGAGAAACAGGAAGTAACTATGTCTCTGGGGAAGACAAAAAATTTAAAAAATAACATAATGTCAATCAGTGGTATCCATGGGAGACTTAGGAGTTTCTGGTTTTGGCCCAACTCTTAATTACTTGGAGCCAATGTCTGGATGCAAACCAATACCACTTGTGGTTCCATATGCTAACCTGTTGGTGGTTAAAAGGCATCACTACTCCCCTCAGGACTGTGGATCTACCATGGCAGGAGTGTACCCCAGCGATCTTAATGAAGACATACAGACCACTACATTAGGATACTGCTTATATGAACTATAAATAAATACACATTTTAAATAATTACTTTGCATAGTTGCTTAGCAGATGCCTTTGTCCAGAGTGAATCACATAGTCTACATATCATCCATTTATACAGTTACTGAAGCAGAAATACCTTGTTTGACCCTGCAGCATTTTGAGGTTTACTGCAACCTTACAAGGCTTACTCTGTACTACTACTCTATATTATTACTGATTCCTGTATGTAAACCCACCCCCACTGCAGTTTGGACATACCAAATATTTTATGCCACAAAGAATCAAATGATATAGATGATAAATTTTCAAATTTAGAAAAACATTTAATTTTTCTGTGATTATTCCATAATTCTGTACGTCAGGTTAAAACACTAACGAGGTACATGCCATCAATGGTCACAGCAAAAAACATTGTTTGTGCCGATTTTCAGAAACAACCCAAGCCCCATATTAAATTCAAATCTATAATATCCACCATTCCAACAAACATTTGGTTATTCCCTGGAAGCCAGACTGGAAGGGCCAACGCCGCATTGTACATTTTCAAAAATACGTACTTTAAGAGAGAGAATAGCCATTGGCTCTGCATCTACACTACCCAACGCTTAAACAAAGATGACGTCTTGAAAACTCAATGTTTTTTTTTTCACATGGGGGAGCTGGACGCCACGTCCCTGCCCTCAGGGTACCCTCAGCCCTGCTGCCGGTCGCTTGGAGGAGAGGATTCAGCCCACAGCTGTAACTCGCTGCACACTGGCGGTATATCCACGGGTTCATAATCCACTCGGTGTTCCCCCCTAATCCCCACACAAGGGTCATGGGCCCTCGTCCTAATAAGCATAATCTCATTACACAGCAAATAAAAGTTTCCTATTTATCTCTAGATTTCAAATGAAACTAATAAGGCTTACGATACAGTCACCCCAAACCCTAATCATATTTCTGCCTATCTAAAAGCAATCAGTAATTGCGTTAGCGCTGGAACGCTTTAACAATACCTCCGACACAGGCAAGCTGAAACGAGAGCCCAGCTGGACTAATTAAATTAAATGGTAGGCTGCAGGAATACACTCGCGCCGGCCTGGTGAGTAGGGGCGCAGAATTAATAAGCATTACGGCGCGGTGCGGGAGATGATATCATAATGAATGCTGGGTTTTGATGTGAAGAGTCTCATTCAGATTAAATGTACCATAATGTATCAATGTGACAGCTGCCTTGGGGAGGTGTGGGATGTGGTACTGCAAACTACACATCAACCCCACTATGCTCAATGGAGCGGTGGTGGTCGGGGTTACTGTAGTTTGGCTACACTGGGAATGTTTATGTTTGTTTGTGAATTTGGGCCTGGGTAGCATTGATATAGAAGATGTGTGTGTGTGTGTGTGTATGTGTGTGTGTGTGCATTACATTTATTGTAACACACTGCCAGTGGTTCTGGATGGATTTTGACTATTGGCATGGTAACAGGTGATTTGAGTAAGCCTAACTGGGCCACAGACTGGAACCTGCTGGGTTTGCATTGACTCTCATCAACAGCACAGAGGCTGAAAAATTCTCTCCTAATCCTGTACACTACCACATATGGGGATGTCATATTCTGTACCATGCTCAGCAGATTTATGCTTGATCCATCCCTTCCGTGTGTGTATATATATATATATATGTGTGTGTGTATAATATGTACTGCTATGTACATACCATCTTGAGACACACACTAAAAATTACTCAAATGCATATGATTACAGTTATTACTGTATATGGAGAAAATGTGGATGTGATAAAATAAAAACTTTGACCACCCACTGACTAATAATTATGGCATATGCTGGTAAAGACATGTCCTGCTGTTCGCATTGTGTCTGTGTGTATGTGTATGTGTATATGCGTGTGTGTGAGTGTGTGTGTGTGTGTGTGCATGTGCGTGGGTGTGTGTGCGTGCGTGTGTGTGCACACGCGCACATGGGCCAGTCTTTTCAGGATTATGCTAAAATCAGGACACAGTGTGCCCAAATACCTCAGCATCACACACTACAACACTTTTCATTTCTGGAATACTGGTTCATGTTTGGGACACCTACACTTCTGCAATTCCACCAAAAAGTCAACAAAGCACCTGCAGTTAATTAACATTTCGTAATCAGTTTATATTCTGTTTTTAGTGTGCTTGTCAATGTTTTATGCCATAGTCAATGCAGCAAACTGTTGCTTTCAAATTATTAGCTCCATCACACATCTGGCAAAGCATTTTATCATACCCCAATCTCTACACCAGCAAGCCCCTTTCAGACAGCCCCACACAAACATCATTATCAACGAATTCCACACAGGATATTTCATCTCTGAATCCTGACTGCTTCCCAACTGACCCCTCACTGCTCCAAACGTAAGACAAATTTGGTTTTAGTCAGCTCCTTGCATTTCTTTATTGCTATATATGTTTGCCATTTATCCATTATTACCATGTTATGCTTATTTTAGAACTCTAATTGAATATCTCTTTTGAGACTCAAATGTAGAGTCCTCTGGACTCCACAGTGGAAAAGTCTGATACACATTGCAACAAAGGTTGCACACTGATGCAGGATTCAGATTATGGAGTCCAAGAGGACAGAGCTGGATGCTTGGGGCCTGATCGTGTTAGTTTTCATTATCACTCCTGTATGTCCTCATGCTCCAGATAAAGCCACCTGTACCGCAGATTGATACCTGTCAGGTCAAAGTGAACATAAACCTCTTTCTTTTGCCCCAGGTGAGAGCCTATGTGTAACATGAAAGTAAACAATAGCTGATTTATTTTTTTCAATGTTCAATCAATTTCCCAAAACTAATTTCCTATTAATCGCAGCAAATGGAAAGAAACTCTAATTATGGCTTTGATGCAGAAGCTATACTGAGAAAAACACAGGCACGTATGAGAGAGCAGACTCAAACAAATAAACAAACACATCAAATTCCCCAACTGTTGCTGAAAAGAGCACTTTTTCCCCCCACTGAAGTGGAAAAAAAATCAGCTGACTATTAAATTGCCATTAACATCCCTCTAGCAGTGGAGTCTGGTGACAATGTCTAAAGCTTGTAATCTCATTTAACCCCCTCCTGACAGGCGGTGGCCCCACCCGTTGGCATAATGCACCACAAATTAGATCTGACACAGCAACAAGAGAAATAAAAAGCTCTTTAGCTAAAAAGTCAAGCCCTGACCTCCGGTCTCTCCCCTCTCTCCTGGGGGCCCCCGTGCGGACACACGCCCCTTCTGCCCCCAGGCCTCCAAATCTCCCCTGGGCCAAATTAGGGGCGAGCTTCTTTCCCCCCACCAGCCCTCATCCTCCAGTCCTCTTTGAGACAATGGAGGGGGAAAAGTTTTCATCGTGCAGCACCGAGCCCCTTTCTTTGGAGAGATAAAGAGGGAGCTGAGGTGGTCTGGCCCTATGACCGGCGGCTCCGGGTGAGAGGGGCAAGCAGGGGCGAGATGGGGCGAGGCGGGCCTGCCTCCCCGCGGGGCTGCGTGTGAGGGGCTCGCTGGGGCAGCCCGGCTGGACGGCGCTCCACGCCCCGCACACCCGGCTCCTCGCACCGTAAATGAGGTCACTCTTCCAGGGAGGCCCGGGCCTTCAAAGTGGCCTCTTTCTACCTGCCCTTTCCTTCCCCCTCATGCTCCCTTTCTTTCTCTCCTTTATTTTTTCATGAGCAACTGGCTGCTTCCAAGATGCCTTTAGAAGATATAAAGGAAGGAGCTAACCTCTTAGCAGCTCTTTAAATTTAACCTTCTTTATTCACCCAGAGAGAAAAGACCTGTCTCACTAAAACACCGCACAGAGCCGCTCGCGGTTTTCCTCTCTCAAACTGTGATAATGCATCTTTTAAAAAATAAAATATTTTGAAAGAAAAGGTGTACACAATTGAAAGCAGGGAGAGATTGAAAACTGTGAATCCTTGTAGATGAGGCAAGTAATTATTTAAATGTTTGTAATGCGTTTAAAACTACAAGGCTTAGCACTGTCGATGAGCGGCCAATATCACCCCAGACTCCAGACAATAATACACTATTTTCATGCAAATCAATGAAGCTATTAATGTTTAAATATGGTTCAGTATATTCCAGAGAAATACATTTTTGTATATAGCAAGATAATTACTTTGCTCTTAAATGCATATTCCATTAACTCAGGTAAATCCCATTTCAGGATATTTGTTGAATCCTGTATTTATTTATTTTTTTGCACGCTAATGCAACAGAAAAACAAATGACACATTCTAACCTTTTAAGTGCGGATGCAAACATGAATTCTAACCTTCTCATCAAAAAATAAAGCAACCAGAGAAATGAACATAAATAAATTCTATATTTTGTGTTATTTCGAAACCATCAAAAGTTCAATACAAAATATTCCTTAAGTGATGTGCATAAGTATGCATTATGCAAAAAAACAGTTTTCAGGCAGGTTAGCAAGGATCTCTCCTGGTCTGCACCACTGTTCTCTAATTTATAAATGACTCCCCTGCTAGTTCACCACCACAAGTGAAAAGCAGCAAATTTGTTGGCCTTAAACAGCTGATACAATTAAGGCTGACAGACGGCTTCCCTTCCACTTGTCAGGCTACCCTTGATCAACACCGGTAAACAGACACACTCACTCCCATCCATACACAGACATGATTACTAATTGCCCTGGAGACACAAAACTTCCTACAAACAAGCTCCAGTCTCCCTGACGATTAAATAAACCACCACCAAAATCAAGCCGAAAAAAGTACCTGTTGGGGTTTTTTTTCTGAGAGGGGGGGCTCCCCTGGGCTCCTTCACCGCAGGAGAGAGACAGAGGGCGAGGGAGAGAGAGAGGGAGAGAGAGAAGTCCCTCGTCCCCTTCTCTCCGTCCTCCTTTTTAAAAATTTGGTTTCCCCCTCTGAACCTGCTGCGGCAGTGGAGGTGGAGGGGGCAGAGGCGAGCTGCTGCCTGCCCGCCGGGGCCTCCGCTCCTGCAGACTAGTGCTCGCCCGCCCGCCCCTGCCTCTTAGCTGCTGGAGTGGTTTATTTAATTTGTCAGTATAATGGAGGTGGATGAATGAGGCGCGGGGAGAATGCGGGGCGCTGTAAAAAAGAAACAAAAGCTAAAAGTACCACTATTTTGATTCCCTTTTTAAAATTACTTCCAAAGTGTGATATCTATTGTGGGGAATAATGCTGAACAAAGCAGAGAGTCTTGGCAATATTCACAGAGCTCATTCACCCAGGCAGGTCCGGCTGTACATTCAGAACCAGAATGCTCCTATAAAAGACGTAGTGGAAGGGACTATGGTTCCCATTGTGCTCCCAGAGCAAACAAAACGTCCACCGAGAGCTGGATGGCATGTGGGAACAGAGACGCGCTTTATTCTCTGAATTTGCCATTATTACAGGGGCTCTGGGTCTGTTGTTTTTGTCCCTGTCAGGCCAAAGTGAGTGCAGCCACAGCCTAAAGCATCAGAGTGGAGCTTCAAAACATCACATATTACATAGTATTACCCACCACATATATAGGAAAAGTTAAAGGTATATGCTATAGTTAATAGTTAATGTAGTTAATATGTATACATACACACACACACACACACACACACACATATATGTGTATATACATATATATATATATATATATATATGTATATACACACACACACACATTATAAACTATAGGATATCCATACACACACTACACACTATTGCCTCTAGGAAGACCAAGCGGGTTTGAAAAGGATGCTACTAACGTGTGGAAGAAGGTTCCATGCTTATTTTTTATTTCATATGTTCTGTAAATACGGATACACACACACATACGCTCAGGCGCGCGTGAGCACTGGCTTATGACAGCAGCGAATGCACTCAACAGTGAGCCGGGCAGCCCCATCATTTGGAGGCGAAACCTGCAATTGGGCGTTCATTAACAGAGCATCCCCTATCTCCCTCTTAATGCCCCGGCGCTTCGCCCGCTCTGCTGTTGACACTGTCGGCGGCTTGATTCATCTGCTCGCTCCTCCTGGGAAACGTGCGCGTTGTTTACACAAGGTTGCTTTGCCTGTGCTGGAAACAAACGGCTCCGTGGTCATACCCTCATTATTATAGCAACCCTTAGTGCGCCCTGCAAAAAGAACAAAATACATCATGCAAACATGTGAACATGTACTCAAGCCTGCACCGCTGCCCAGGTGCTCCCTGTTCGCTCAGGGTGAAAAAAGCAGAGTTCGCTGTTAAACACTACAACAGCGCTGCCATTCTTGCTGTTCTCTACATGAGTATCTGTCTTTTTCTAGTCCAGCGTTATTTCTAGAGAAACCTTGAGATGATATGTTTCATATTCCTGGTTATAGTTGCAGGCTATGCTATAATTTACCAGCCATATCTTTATGCTTATGCTTCGATTCGAACGAAAATTCACTCATCTAAATATAACTATGCATATATTTTAACGAATACAGTTCTGGGGTAATAACAGATAGCTGTTTTCATTGCTCTGCAAGATAATTGAACAATTCAGAATGCCACCCCCTTCAAACAATAAATGACCCGTAATATTGTTTACACGAGATTACGACCATGATCATGATATTTGACTGAAACATATTCAACAATCTCTCAAGTGAGTTTCAGTGCCTCTAAAAAAATATGTAGAAATTTTCTTTTATATATTCTAATACTTTTAAAATTCATGGCTTGCATCCACACAGATTTCATGAGCTTTATTTAGTTCTCTCTCTTACATATTGCTTTATTATATCCATTTTGGCTCTGTTTATTTTCCTTTAGTAGCTGGTGTGTTACATATAATAACTACATAAAAGACAAATTTTTCAATGAAATTTCATAAATAAATCATAACCATTCATTCAGAAAACTTAAAAAAAACAGATTTAAAAATCTAAATTGTAAAAAAAAGAAAACCCAGACCATGCCACAACAAATGAGAGTCAGGATGTTTTTCCAGAATGGATTGATTGCATCAGCAATTCTGCAATGGTTTCCACTAGCCTCATGGCTTTTTTTCCTCCAAAGCCTGGAACACAATGGTGTGCGCAAAGCAAGCCACGTGGTGTGCCGTGGACCATTCTCAGAGAACGGCGGGTCAGCACAGAAGCCGACAGAAGCACGTGAATCCCAGCCTCAATATAAACACCTGTCTCGGCAAACTCTCCCCACATTGCCTCGTGCCTCGAACCTGGGACTGTGAGCATGCTACCACGGGTTGAATAAACACATGCCATAAAACACGCCAACAATGACTCAATCAGAGTTCACATCACCCCTTCATTTTATGTACAGAGTGAGTGGAAGAATATTGAAAGCTTGTTAATATATTGTCTGAATGGAGGCCAAAACATGTACAGCAAACACAATAAATACACAACTAACACCTATTAAATTCCTTCCCAGACACACACACAAACACACACACCACAGGCCAACAGGCCAGGTCACTTTTTAAAAGAACCCATTCTTTTACATTTCTTGGGGACAAGTACTCTGTGTGTTTGTCAGTGTTATTCAGATCAATAGTTACGGCAATGGCTTTCAGGACCCTCAATAGTTGAGAGTTGTCATTCCATACCGTGGCTATGGCACAGTCAAGTTATTACTGACACCCTGTGAGGTACCAGTTGAAACAGAGCTGTGTAAAGAAGTAGTATGCGTACAATTTGAGGGATATGAGTTGCCAGGATAAAGGTAAATGGGCATTGACCAAGAAAAAAGATGTGCTGGTCCATGGACCTATAGAGGACAAAGGAAAAGCCGGCACGGGATGAGAGGGGCATGTGTGGATGAGTGCATGAGAACAGGAGAGGGAGGGCCTCGCTTCAACATTCCCGATGCTACGTGGGCAGTGGGAAGGGCTGGGTGTCCATGTTCCCCTCAGAGGATTGTCCCAGTCAGACCCTATCATGTCAGTTGTCTTTCAAACAAGCTAATCAGCCATAAAATGACCTTCAGAATGCAGCTAGCTGTGCACTGCCCCATGACAGACAACTTTGGAAATCGGGATAACTGAAATCCTTCTGGCTCCAAGCTCCTTGTCAGAGCCAGCGATGACTGAAAAGGACTATGAGCGAAACAACGTAAAAGGTGGAATTTCAAGCATGGGTCCACCTGGTTGAAAACACTGCATTACATTTGTTTAGTATTAGGTGTACTTACACTCATTATTCAAACTGAATTCTACACAGAAGTCAATCAGAATCACATGGAATACTCACTCTGCCATTTCATTACAATTGAGAAAATATTTTAGAGAAGACATCACAATCCCTGCCCAGCATGCATTCACACGGTACACTGACATTTTCTGTGCACTTGGCAGGTTCCAGGATTTTGCATTCCACTGCCACACTGGACTTTCTGTCTGTGTATGTACATCACCCCGCATGCTTTGCACATTGTAGTCATTACATGGCAGAGATGACACTGCACAAGTACTCTCTGGTTTCTCAATGGCAGCACAATCCTAACGGATGATAAATTTATCATGACTGGGGTCTTTATTCATATACCAAATGATTGCTAATTCAGCATAAATCATTATATCAATGATACAAGTTAAAAAATATATTAATCAATTATATGGGTCACAAATTATACGAATCACAAATTCTAAATGTCATTTTATTATGCAACGGCCATAATTATACATCTTAATCTGAACATAACATCTTACTATTAATCTTAATTATTCCATGCTGTATGAAACTCTTTTCAGTTTTGTCATCCTCACCAATAAATCCAACATTTCAATGAAGCAGTATCCCCTCTGGAAAATATGCCTAACAATGTATTAAAAATAATAATAATAAAAAATCATGGACGTTACTTTAAGTAGATTGGCGTGACATGTATGTATCACCCTTTACACATTTATCTGGCCCCATAGAAAATTCTATGTTTCAGCCAACAATTATGAGACAAGTTTAATTAGCCTTCCTCCCTGCTGCTCCTAACGCGTATTTAATTAACTCGGAGGCTGGGGTAATTAGCTGGAGATGGGGGGTGCTGATTTTCGTGGAGCACCTTCTGTTGACACTACACTTCCAGGGAAGAAAGCGGCGCCAGCCTGCGATGACAGCGTAATGGATAGGATCTCTGCGAAAGCAACTGTCAAACTCCACTACCCTAATCAGAGGCAAAAAGAGGAAGATAAAGGAGGAAATAATGACTGTGGAGCCCGGGCTTTGAGGGAGCAACAAAGGGCCACAGGATCAGATAGACAAACACAATGAGCGGGGGGTGGGGGGGCATGGATGTCGCAGCTCTGACACGTAACACGCCTGACACTTACCTGCAAGACCCGCAGTCACATTCTAGCAGGTGTGTGTGTGTGTGTGTGCTGGTGGTGGTGGGAGGTTCAGACTGAATCCTTCTAAATATCATTTGTATGTCACCATTACAATTCCTTGAGGCCTAGTCCCCATTTTATGTCCCTTCTCGATGTAACCAGTGTTGAGCTTGATCTACCTGTGCAAATAGAATTTATGTGTCCATAAATTACGATGCTGAGAAGTTATTGTTGCCTAGGGTACTCCTCATACAGTATGTACACCCTATGATCACTGGTGCTGTAAAGCATCATTTATGATCATGAGATGGAGGCATGGCCTTTTACTCCATGGACCTTTGCCCGTTGAAACATCATGGATGTACGATATACAATCGTCCCCAAAGACTTTCAATCAGAATTAATAGTGGAGACTTGGTCAGACAACAACTAATACCATCCTCAGTGCTGACTGGCTAAAGCAGACCATGCGTTAAAACTCTTTACAAGTCTCCTGTTGACAGAGACCAATGCAGAGATTTTGGCCTCCTGAGAAGGTTAAAGCATAGCATTGCTCCTGGTAGATAGCGGTTTTAAAGCATTCCCTCACACATCATTGGAGGCCACTGTAAAATAAAGCACCTGTGCTTTTACCATGACCAGATGATTGCAGACATTTAATTTGCCTGGAGTATCATAATTACAAGCCTACCACTGATTATTAATGCCTAATTTGCTGAGATTACAATAATCATTAAAATCACAAAACTGGAGGAAAACAATCTGAAGAATAATACAACCAGCACCACTGTAATGACACAGAGCAAAGAACACTCCTCTGGAGCATTATGCCAACGTTCAACCTGGAGGAATTCAACTCTCCAAGAGGGCCAAAGAAATAGAGGTGTTCAAAAATATGCCTGAATCAAATGAAGGCCACTACTCAAAATGAATACATTTCACTTCCGTTATCAGCTTTTTCAGATAATTAGTCTCATTTCAAGGACTTTCACAGTTGCCTCAAGACTTTGAATATTTGGTAGTGAAATGAGTGGAAGACACTTTCCTGTTCTGTGAACACATGCGTTTTTGAGAAGAAACTGTAATAAAACCACAGTAGAGTTGACATAGGCCAGTTTTTTATGGTGACATCAGTTAGGCATTGTGAGCTGGTGCATATCTCAAAAAAAGAGATTTGATGGGTGGGACACATACACATGCACACACTTTTAAACAAACAGAGTGAAATGGTGTTGGCATGTATAAAGGGTAGACACACCTGCCTCAATGAAGAGCAGAGCAAAAACAAGGTAAAGCCAGTGAAGCTTGCCATTGGGACAGCTGTCCACAGCAATGGCAGGCGAGTGGGACAGCTCAAACACTGCTCCTGCTGACCCCACCACCACTGAAAACATCCCTAATTACTGGCTTGACAGAGGGGCTATCACATTCAGTCGCCAACTTAATAAGAACAGGGGGTATTAAAAAATGTAAAAGGAATATGGCCGCCATCAATATTTGATACCCTCCTTGATTCCCTTGGGAACCTCGAGCTCAAAGTCTGTGACTCACGTGCTTTAAGAAGGGGGGAGGGGGGGGGGGGGTTGGTTGGGTACTGACCACTCTCTTCTCTTGTTGGGTCATGTGACTAAAAGACCTCCCGGGTTTCCTTGGAGCCACCAGGATAGGGTAAGGGCGGGGGGATTAGTTAGTCCCAAGTCCTGGGTATGCCTTAGCTCTGACGGCTGTTCTCTTTGTTTCAGCCTAGCCTGCTGGGATAGCTAAAGTTTTTTTTTTCTCCTGCTCTCCTCTCTGCTCAGTTTCTAGTTCCAAACAGGTGCCTGTCGTGGAGTTGGCCCGTAGCACAAAGATACATTCATCCCCTCTAAATTGCCACTGTCACCAGATGCAACCGTGCTGGCCTCCGCCTGCAGCCCCTCTGTTGCTGTCATGCAGGAGGCATAAAAGCCAGGGCGTGGCGAGCGGGGGGCCTAGACGGGGCCGTTTAATTCAGGCCCTTCCAATGATCATCGTTTAATGGCGCTGCTCATTATATGATAGATTTCAAGCCCATCTGAATGAAGGGCCATTTCATAGTTTGCCTCCGCAGCCCGTCTGGGACTCTGGGAACGGGACACATAATACCGCTGCGCATCCATGAGAAAACATCCCCCTGTCAGAGCTGCATTCCTTATCACTGAGGGGGGACACACTACGCAGTTGCTCCCATCACTACTGGTGAGTGCTCTCAGCTGAGGTGTCCCACAGAAATTAGCTGTAACCTATACCCTGTGAGTTTATTATTATGATGATTATTATTGCAGTACAAGTTCATTTTGTTTTTAAGAAATCAACATTTTTTATTTGTTCACCAGCATAGTGTACACCCACCCTATCTAGAGTTAGTTTGTTTAATATGCCTTCACACACACACACACACACACACATACAGTATATACAGTGGCATGCAGGGTTGCCACCAACTGGTAATGCCTGGGGCAATGGTTATTTACCCTTCAGAAATGGAAGTTTAAATCTGAAGCGCTTCAATGAATATCCATCAATATAAATGGGTAATAATGAGTTACTTGGGGCTGATAAGTAGCTAAGCAGTTAAGGCCTTGACTCTGAGCGTACTCTGAGCTCTATGGCCTGTATTGAATCCCAACAATGACATCTGCCAACAAAAATCGGGAGCCCACAGTGGCAAACAAACTAGCTTTGATCCACCTGGGAAGGCATAGTAAATATCAGCAGAGGACACTCATCTCCTCACTCTCAGGCACCCTGACACATGACATGAGGACAGTGGTTGTTGTAGTGAGATTAGCATAAAATATCCAAATGGTTGGTCCAAAGTAGGGCTGTCTAAGGGCAAAAAAGAATTTGTGCAGTTACATAATTTACCATGAATTAGACTGTGCAAAGCAAATATATGAACTTAATAAACAGCTAGAATGCAGAAATATAAGAGTGCCTCGCTACATAACATAACCAGAGCAAGTTCCTGCAGATATTGGATAGGCAGAAGGAAGCCCAGAGTGCATCAGTGCTGAGTACAGTGTGTTTGCTCACCCCAGCGTGCAACATGGCTAATGCAGCCTATTCATGTAAGTGGTGCAGAGCTACAGCAGGGCAGAGCAGGTCCGCGTTGCGCTGCCGTCGCACTAACAGGAGGGGCGTGGCATGCGTTTTTAGTTCTCCTCTCTCTTTGTTGTTTCTGGTGAGGCCTTAAACCTCGAATCACAGCTGAAGAGATGTCAGGCATTAGGCAGCCCTCGAAGAGTCTTTGTAGACTAAATTCGCCATTGAATTTAATGGCTCTGGTGGGTGAAGAGGACATAGAGGGTATAATCACAACTATTACAGAAAGCTGCACTTCCTGCCCTTAAATTGGGCCTGCCATTTGCAATGCATCCTGGGAGATGCATCACAGGCAGTGTTATGCTGGGAGTACTGCATGGAATTCACACAAAAATTTGAAGAGGAAGCCCAATCAAGTAATGAAGTAATGTATCAATAAAGTGTAGTGGCATCAATAAAGTGATATTTATTCATGTTTTCAAAATGTGTCTGATGCATTTTTACATACACAGCCTGAATCTAATGTAAAATACACAGATGCACTTCCAAAATCTCATTACAATCCTACAACTTTTCCCGATTAAAATGATATTCGAGATTCAATTTTTAATATTACAACTATTGAATCCCAAAGCAAAGCCTCAGATCCTAGGTATGGAAATCAAAAAGAACTCAGATAAGAGAGACAAGGCTAACTACTAAAGCTTAGTGCCTTAAGGATGTGCTGGGCTTAGATATGAGGAAGCTTAGTACAATATTGTGGACACACACAGAAAAGACCTTAAACTGTCTACTCCTACCCATCACCTCTCTCCAGCTCTTAATCCATTTCATCTCTTTGTATGTACAATTACATGCAATAGCATTATGTGTGGAGGTGAAGAGGTAAGGAAATTATATAAGTATTGAGGTAAGCTGGAAAAACCAGGACAAAAAATGAAATTCCTCAACCTCTGTCATTTTTAGCTTCCCATCTGTCTTTGGTGGCCTTGATACATAGAGGTATATGGCTTTATTGACTGTGCAGAATAATCAAAGCAAGCTTTAACAAACAAATAAACAAAACAATCACCTTCTGTAAATTAGACAGAAATCCCAGTTACCAAAAGATGAAGATGAATTCATTGCCAATTTTCTAGACACTGAACAAAAGACATTTGCCCCCACCACCCCCACCCCCTACGGCCCTATCTTTAGCAAGGCAGGTAAATAATAAATTGTCTTACAATCACCTATAGCCTGGTTCTAATCAGGGCTAAGAATTTGCACTTGTTCACTCATGATTAATTGATGGCATAATCATGAGAGTATTAAAAATGCAGCCAATTGCGGAGGGGACCTGTGGCAACGCGATCCTGGTGATTATATTTGGCGTTAGAACGGTGACCAGCGCTTATTAGCACCCGCTGATCTGTGAGGGATGCTTCATTAACCCGGGGGGATTGTTTCAGTTTGATACGTGACCTGCGCTGGCTCCCGAGGGCACGTGTGTTTGTCTTTGTGCGGCGCAAGCCCCAGGCAGGGCCGTCTCCCCCCATAGCCGTCACCAGCGAGGGCGACAGCATCACCAGGCAGAACAAATTGCTTTGATCGCTTGCCCATCCTGGCTTGTGATGAACTGCTGTTCACATGCAAGAGGAGGTGGGTGGGGGAGTGTGAGAATTAACAACATACAGCCTCCAGGTCACTGGGCCTATTAAACTCTAATTTAATGGTAGTAAAATATGATTGTATTTACTGCTGTCCAATGCTAGAATGTAAATGCTGGGAGCCAATCAGCCTGCACGCCTTCTGCTGTTCTGAGGTGCAGGACCAGCAGGGTGTAGGTGCCCCACTGCTGACTTTAAGGGCTGCATATTCTCTCTCTCACTCTCATTCTCTGCTTTCTCTCTCTGTCTCTTTCTTTCTCTCTCACTTGTGCCCTCTTTCTCTCTCAACAATTCAAACTAGCTTCATTAGCATGACAGGGGATTTCCAAGATTGATAAAGCATTTCATAGTATGACCATATGGGATCAATTCCCCCTCCCCACCCTCTCACATACCAAAACATAACAGTATAAATCAAAAAAAAAGAAAAAAAGAAGAAAATGCAAATATGGTGCACTCCACAAAAATCACATCCATCTAGAACAAATTGATTCTTATAACGCATTCATTCTTAGCAGAGTACATAAAGGGCTACGTAAATGGATATTTGTATTTTCAAACCATTTTGTCTTAGTTAATTCAAAAACAGTCTGTAGCTAGATACTTCAGACACGAAACAAAATGTATTTGAAGTGTTCAGTATCATTCTACAATGCTATCTTCAATAAAATAAAAATAACATTACTTTTCTTATGAGAAGGTCACCATGCAAATTGATTTTGCTGTTAGAGCTACAATGCCATAGCACAGTCATAGTACATGTCCTAAATTGAGACATTAAAAATAAAAAATAATGTGACTAATGCTAATGTTTTTCAGAGTCACCGGAATAATTGGTGTAATGGCTAGCACGTTAACATTTGTTTTCTTGTGATGTCTCCTTGGTTTTTTGTAAAATCTTAGGCAGTGCAGGATGTAGGATGCTTAGGCACATTTTTAACACTGTTCTTAAGACTAACGTTGAGACTCAAGAAGGAAGCATCTTTCTTATTCCTGTCGTGGTGACTGGCAGGCACTTAGCCAAACTGCACAACTTTTTTCTCAAAACATTCCATTTGCACGATGCTCAGGTAATTAGTGTGAGATAAGTATGAAAATCTAACAGCTTGTTTCATTAATTATGTGTCATTGCATTCAACAGAGTATGGTATTACATGTTGCAAGTGAGTCCAAACAGACAGGTTGATTCGTACAAGCAGCTTTTTTTTGATCACTATATGTGGTTGATTCCTAACAATAATTGGAGTGCACAGCACTATAACTACTTCTGAAGATCCAACTACTACTATGACTGTAAATACCAATAACAGCGTTAGCAATGATAAATGATTGTTATTTTATTTATTTTAAAGAAGAATAAACATGTAAAATAAATGTAAATAAAAACCATAAAGTAACTGCAGTAAACCTGGACAGAGCTCCCTGCGCTGCCATGTGGGCCTTTGTTAGAAGACTCGAGTGGCCTTCAGCCACTGAACTCTGTCTGCAACCCAACACATCCAAAACACTTAAGGAGTCCTGATTATCAGGTGCCAATTACAAAACATTAACTTCAAAGTGGAGCATTAGTATCTGTGAATCTTAAAAGAAGCTTGCGAGCGGTGCAGTGAGAGAGAGAGAGAGAGAGAGAGTGGAGAGACCCGGCCGTAAGGAGGCAGGAGTAATGCAGCGGGAGATTAAGCTGCTGCTGCTGCTGCTCCTGCCGCCCTTGAGAGGAGACTAAATGCAGACGGTAAAGATTTCACGGGGCCTGTGTGGCGGGCCTTTCTCTCCGCTCTTCATCTCTCCGCGGAAATGGTTCCGTCTGCTACAGCCAAGCGCTGAAGTGCACTTTAGTTTTTGAAACACCTTGTCCCACTGTTCCCGCAAGCCTTTGAACTGCAGCTTTCAAAATGCGCTCGTTGAATTAATGAATAATTTCGCCAGGTGTTGGAGCGAGTGAGGAGGCTACCAGACCCCCGACTCCCACCCTTATTTTGAGCATTACTCTATGTTTATTAGTCGGCAGATAAGTGAACCAGCTCGTTCTCATACCTGCAATTTGGGGCTGAAAAGAAAAAGCAAAGGTTGCGAAAGAGATTTATAAATATGTAGGAAATGGAACGTGAGCCACATCTGCAAATAACCGAATCTATAAGGTCCTGTTGTGGTAGAGGCCACTGATATATGAAGTGTGTTTCATAACACTTATTGCTTAGACTTATTACTTGGACGCTACAATGGTATATCATTACATGACCATGACTTACATGACTATGCAAGATGACATGCTTGACCAAATGAGCAAGCAATTCAGTTTGTTAATACTACATGGAAATCACACTAATTAGTTGGCTAACTGGTCACTGATTAGCTCGACAAGTCTTTCCAAATGATTATTGGCCAGCATAAGAAAGGAGAATGACCTTCAGGGTGGTCCTAACAACGTAGCATGTATCATATTAAAATTACACATGCGAGTGTCAAGTGCAGACAATAAATACACAAGTACCTGATCCTCTTCCCGAATTCCCTGCAGTCATTTTTGACAGTAAAATATGCAATTTTATAGCTTGAGTGTGAACACATTTCTTTTGCCACAGAGGAGCATGACAGAGGCATGCAATGACAGCAAAGAATTTTCTATGAATTGTCTACACCACATAATATGTGTCCTGGAGATACTCATTATTTATGCGCAGTGCTGCGCATCAATTATACACATATTGATACGGAACCACAGGGCAAATACACAAATAAAAGGGTGTAAAACAAACAAACAAAAAAAGAGGAACTGAAGCTTTGAAAAGGGGGGGAAAAGGGGGACAAAAACTTTGAAGGCCTCGTAATCATCTTGCAAATCCCCCCTCCACCCATTGTATGGTTCAGCACCATACAAAACCAATTCTATACTTCCTCCCAATGCAAAAGGGCTCAAGGTGCCTCACATGAGCTAAATGTTAATTGAAAGCCCTGGCATTCGGAGAGAGCTTGGGTTTGGATGTGAATTCTGAAAAGGCATTTGAATGGCTGATGTCCTTGGGCAGGGAATTCCGCAATCAGCCAGCTAAAGGCTTGAGAGGTGAGGGGGGCGGGGGAGGAGTGGGGTGGGTGAGGTGGGAGTAGTCGGGGCCTCAGGGAGAGAGGTGCCTGCTGGGGAATGGGTGTGAAACTTCTGTGACAACCATGCCAGCTGCCGGCAGTCACTGCTCCCATATACAGGAGAGCATGGGAACCAAGATACAGCAGTAACTGGATATGACGTGTTTCATTCAGAAGACTTCTGATAACTGCTCACTGGTATCTGCAACTCGCCACATAATTACAGTGCCTACTCTTTCTGTCTTTAAAAATGAGAATTATTTAGTGCTTAAAATCAGAATGACAATGGACAAATGCATCAGACACCCCTTTACAGAGATATAATTGCAGAAAATAAAATGGAATATGAGAGCAGAATATTTTTTTTGGTTTGAAATGACATTGTATTCCTGAGCAGCCATACATCAACTGAGTCAAAAGAAGGCATGTTTAGCCAAGTCAAGTGTCCACACCACTAAATCTGACAAAGACATTTGGCAATATAAATTCCCCAGAACATCCCTGAAATCTTGAGATTCAAAACAGGAACGATGACAGTCAGTGTAACGTCTCAATCAATGAACCAATCGTGATGCTCACATTCCCTCAGTCCCTCCATAGATCACCATAGACTAGTTAAAGATTCATAGTGAGATTCATAGTTAAAGATTCATAGTGACCAAAGACTGTAATCTCATGTGGCATGTCTTTTTCTGCTACAACTGTGTCAGATAACTAAAATGCTACCAAAAACAAAATATAATGCCATGTTTACCAGTATCCAGTTTTTGTTTTTTTTTTCTTTTTTTGGAAGTCTCAGCAGGCTTAAAGGCAAAATAAATCAGCAAAAACATACCCTGTGGGAAAAACTGTCTTGAGTACCAACTCTCTCTGCGTCTAAGGTCACACGATAGGGGATTTTAAATTCTATTTTCTTTGCTGAAAATCGAGAGGGAAAGAGGAGAAAAGGGTACAGAAGGTACATACTGTGCTGGAAGTCCTCTGAACCGAACGGCACCAGGCTTTGTTCAGATGCAGATCTTCAATGTATAAACAGATGATGTGCATGAACCCACATTATAATCAATATACTAAGTGACGATGGATAACTATTCCAGCTAAGCAAATAAATAATGTAATGATAAGTGTGTGATGTGTGGGCTTGACATCTCTGTCCCACACCCTGAATACGAGCACCCCCTTACTGGGCAGACACCTGTGAAACAGAATGACTTTGCATAATGCCTGTAACAAATTGTCAGTCAATAAAATTATAACCTATTTAACTTTCTCAAACAGATATTAAAATTACTAAAACAATTTAACAAATTCAACCTCATATCTGAATGTATACACATATATTCTATAGCCAGTTCAGACTGGGAAATCAATTTCGTAGCACAGCTCTTACTACTGTGATTAGCTCTGGAGATCATGTAAAGGTTTTGTAATAAAAGATGACTTATTGATGATTTACTGTATTAATTAGGACAAAATATTAATTGATGACAAAATTAGATTCTACAAATATAATCCATACAGTGCAGCCCAGAAAAAGCTACAGAGGCCAGGCTGAGTGTTTTCAGTCTTATACATCACACAAGTAGTGCAGTCATTTTGATGGACAGGGTCCTGGCTGGCCTTTGAAGCCTCCCCAAGCCTTAGCCCCCGATGCGTCCTCCTGACTAAGAGGTGCAGCGTTTCTGCTCGTTGTCTCTCGTATGAGGTCACACTGCTGTCCTATTCATGAAGACACTGACCTCCTCCAGCCATAATGACACTAGGCTCCAAATCCTGACAGCCCTCATAATTTATGTGTAGCTTTATTTATTTATTTTTTTTACCGATGCAGGAGTGCAGGGTAACCTTTGATCATAGATATCAATTTGAAAAGGACACAGAGTGTTTTTCTGAGCCTCTTTACAAGTGTAGTAAATGCTAACTGCGGAACATCTCTCCTGTCATTATTCTGCAGACAATGGGGACAAATTGAACAGTGAGACATGGTTACTAGAAGAGCATGCAGCAGTTCAGGCAGTGGTAAGTGGTGTGGTGTCCCACAATGCTGATGGTTATGTGCCTTGCCACATGTGTTATAGATTGACAGGGGAAGATGGACAAGCAGACATCAGGGCTTATAAACCCAGAAATGAGCGCCCCTGCAGGCAGTGCACATTCAGCGTTCTGCCCTAAGTTGTATGGGAATGAACAGAAGCCATGGTTTCCAACTTCCCCTTCACTCTCATCTTGTCAGGATTGTTTTTTTACCAAGATGGGGACAGAGGACAAATGAAGGGAATTGGACAGCAATGATTCTTGAACAACTCAACCGGATGGAAAAATGCAAACAAGCACTAATCATAATTTATTAAAATTACTATGCAAACATTTTTATGCTGGTGACTTGATCAGGTGACCCAACAGAGGTCATACACATATGCTCATCAACATACAAACACTCATGTGCACACACACACACAGACAGACATACACACACAGTATGTACACACACATGTACACACACACACACACACACACACACACACACACGCACACATTCACACACACACACACACACACACACACACACACACACACACACAATTTACTTTGGGGCCCTACAGATACCTCAGTAAAGGCTAAATTTGCAAAGGCCTAACCTGCTCCTACACAGGTTCATTCACGGATCCTAAAAAAATAATGCTGAGAAGCATAAATTTGACTAATCTCCCTAACTATGAAACCGGGCCCTGGCACAGGAAGCAGGCCAGTCCAGCCATGTCCTCAGCCTCTTTTTTCATCCAAACACTCCAGAGTGCAATAAGGCATCTCAGACATGGACGAAAAATCTGAACTGCAGTATGTCATGGAAAAAAGGAAGAAAAGCGAACATTTTTCACAATCTACCACACTGAATAGACGGCGTAATTCTATTGCATTAAATTCCAGCAAAAACTTGTAAACCGCTCGAATGGAGAAGCTCGTTGGAGCCGGGCACTTGATCTCATGCAGAAAGCTCCACAAAAAACGACCTGAAAAGAAATACAGACGAGAGGTCTGAATGGACTCTCAATGACCTTGATTTGAATTGGGAACACAATGCGACTAAAAATTCGCATTGGAGGAGTTTCTCTCCTTGCAACCAACCCCCCCAACCCCCCCCCCCCCCGCTTACTCTCTCACTGTCACTCTCCTCTTTTCCAAGGTCTGAGTGCATAATGACCAATACCACTGCAGATTTATATTTTGTGTCGTGGCCGAGGTTTGCTGCAGCCATTGTGTGCCTGAATGAAAACCTTCATCTTGCAAGGCTAATTAAATTCTGACAATTAGCACGACAGAAACAATTACACACAGAGAGTCACAGTTGCTGCTCACAAAGCCGGGATGAAAAGCCCCTGTAGTGCAGACTGGGTGTGAGCAAACATATTGCATAGCACTGCTTATTTATTCACCCATTGATTTCCTCTGTAGATGTCCTGATCCGTGGCAAGTTGCAAAGTGTACGTGAAATTCAATATTTCAAAGCCCATGCACATAGCTGGGTCTTTCACACAAGTGATTGCTGAAGGGTACGCCAGCAGGGTGTCAGAATCATGAGGATGGACATGCACTCCATTGCATAGCAGATTGAGCCATTCCAGGTCTTACTAAAAGCGGGTTGAGGCAGTGAGTGGAAGGTGCCCGCTGGTGATACACTAACCTGTCTCTAATAAAACAGTGTCCAGAATGGCTCCACTGCTACTGACTGGGGGTACTACTCCCATCCCTCAACGGTCGAAAATCCAGCACCTTGATAACTGCTTCACCATGCCACTGCTATGTGATGCTGAGCGCACATGTCTAAGGCAGAGGACCAGCAATTTAAGGGCAGTGCCTTGTCCCAACAGGGTAGGGTGACCAGGTGTGATTACAGCAGCATCGCGACAGAAACTGGACTCAAGTCAGCCATAATCACAACACACACACACAAAAGTTTTGTCAACGTCTCGCCATCAAACACTGCAGCTAGCATGGAGTCTTTGCTTGTTTTTACAACACAAATCAATTGCTAGTTACTGTTGGCGTAAGGAGTACAACACAAAATGGTTTTTGACAGAAGTTACTTGCAGACTCTTGTAAGATCCACCTTTCTACAAAACAGTCATTCTGTGAAGAAAACCTAAGCTTATTTTTATTATTCCTGTTTAACATAACCTAAACAGAAACTAATGTGAGAAGTGCCAAATGGGTAGGAATTTAGATGAAAGAGTAAACTTGAAACAAATGCTCCTTGTCCTTTGGGAAGAAAAACTAATAAAAGGGTACATGTCATGGCCAACTGACTAGCAGGACGGTAAACATGGCTGACTGTCTAATTGATTTCAAAATAATACCCAGGGGTCAGATGTCACTAGAAGGCCACCTCTGTGGCACAAAGAAGACGGCTATTATGAACTTAATCATGATGGATGGGAAACCAATGGTGTGGCAGGGCTGACCCTTACTCTACAGTATGTCAGCAGCAGGAGGGGTCATGCTCTGATGAACTGCTTCTTTCATAAATATGTAAATCTGATGAAACACGAGGACACGCCTACACAGAGACACACAGGGCTCCTCTTGGAATTCTTATTCTTCTAACCTACTCTGAGGGTCATCCACACTTTCCCAGAAGCTACTCTTTAACAGTGATTTGCAAAAAATTCCATTAGCAAATATGCTGCTTTTATTTTTGCATGTGGTTTTGTGATGAATTACATAAAGGAGCAGAAGGAAGCCTTGGCACAAAGGGGGGGACATTTACTCTATGCTTCTGGTACCTCCACATGTAGCTGGTTTAAGTGGGTGACAGCACAGACCCATGAAACAAGAGAGGGTGAAACTACTAATTATCACAGTGATTCAAAAGTTGCTGATTAAAATACAGATCCAAGCTCTTTTTAGACGCAAAATCTGCTCCTGCCCAATGTTCCTGTATGCCTTCCATACAGAACATCTTGAATGAAGTCTGTGTGAATGATGTCTTCTTTAACACTGCTACAGATGTAGGATTAGTACAAGCAGTGCTTGTAACACAACAATAATAAAGAACTGCACTTTAAAATAGAAGAATAGCAGGAGTGGAACAAAGTCGGATACAATCTTGTTGTCTAGCAGCAAACCAAACCAAACCCAATACCAAACTTTGGCTTTGGGTAGCATCTAAGAATTTTTAGAGAAGAAATGACAGTGGTCAGAGCAGATAGTGGCAGACTGTGCAATCAGAACCAGGTGGACATGCTATGCTGCCATGCACTTTTTCCTGCCACTACAACAGAGGATATGCCCTGAGCGGGAGATCATCTTAGAATAGGGCCTCACAGAGATCAATCTGAAACTGAGTAGATCCTCTTCAGTTCATATTAAGCCTCTAAGTACAACTCGACTATTGATTGATCTTTCTGTCTTCATACGTGGCTAACATACACCAGGCACGTCCAATCGCTAATCACTGATTGACTGATGAGAGAATGAAGAGATAGCTTCCTCTCCCCTCCTCTTTTTTATTATCTTCCAGCAAGTGGCTCAGAGCCCATCAGATTCATATCAATCAACTCTAGGATCAGTTTAAGAGTCTGGAGAGAGGACAACCTGTCAAAATCTCAATTGAATTAAAGTATCTGACTGCTTTGAACCTATCTTAGTACACAGCAATTATGTGATGATGTTCTATCTGGAGAACCCCTGTTTGTTTTCACTCTATGATCATATTTTAGTATATTATATACAGTAATTACTATTACATATCACACAACTGTTTGTATCTGTATACTACTGTGCTGCTACAATAACAGGTTAAGGGATAGGAGTATACTCATTTTTAAAATTTTATTTTTTTATTTTAGAGAAAAATAAGACCACAGAGGCAGTGAATTCTTGTTTCAGAGATAAGAAATGTCCAAATGGCTGGAATTGCTAAGAAAAGCTACTCATTTGTGACTTAAACCAAATAAAAAATTTAATGATTTTACCCTAAAATCTTGGTGAAGGAGTAACAGCTACTCTTTCACAAGTCACAATCTAGATATCAAAAAGCTTGCATGTCTCCACACATTAGTGATTAGTGATCTTTCCCTTTGCACTTACTTTCTGAGTGCCTTTCACTGATTTCATTGGAAACATCACAGTCCCAATTCAAGATAGTAATGTGTGAAATTATGCAGACTGAGAGACTTTTAGGCAAAGAGAAAACTAGCATTAAATTGCTAACACCCTGCCTCTTCATTTTACTTCATCATTGCCATATTTTCAATAACCCAGAGATCTCACAGCAATGTAAGAGGTCCAGTTAGCCCAGTTTATTTCAATGGGCTCATCCCTTCCCTTCCTGATACCAGCAAGGAATAACATCCACACAGTTCCAGCAGTGGAAGGGGAAGTGATCTGGTAAATTCTGCTTCCCTATTTGAGGCCAGATCAATCTCAATCTGTCAATGTCTCTTCCTCCTTGTGGCAAAATTGTGCTATCTGTGGGAGGTGTGAAGCTACAAGACACTAATTGCTGGTTGGACTTTGCTATTTAATGTAAGGACTCATTAATGGGCATGTTCTCCAGATTCAAACATACATCCATTGCATTTTTGGCCATTGGTAATGTGGATCTTAGAGTCTCCTTGGCCTGACATCAGGAGGGAAAGGATCATCCCAATGTAATGGGATGGAGCTTTTCATTACCTCTATTATATACAGCTCTTGTCATCAGTACCATTACAGGTAAACACAAGCCCAACCAAGCCCCCATATTAAATTCCAAGTACAAAATGTACTATTTTAATGAGATTAACAGTTTGTCACATTTTTATGAGTTTTACATGGAAAACCACAAACATCCCTGTATCAGAAGGAGTTAAAGTGAGAAGGGCCCTATTCCCTGCATCAATGCAATCTGGCTTATTTACTTATCTTAATGTCAAGAGGTCCATTAGCTAACACAAAGTCTTATGCACAGTGGCCTTCAAAGGATAAAATGGCTATTTTGTGGAAAAGAACTAGCTTAAAAAAAGTGAATCTGCAGTTGTTTTCATCCTTGTTTTAATTAAAACTTTTAGATAAGGCTGACAATTTGGCTGTTGAATTCTTCAATTGAAAAAAGGGGACATGCTTTGCCATTTTTCTTGTCTTATGCGCCTGCTGAACCTAGATAGCACTTGTAAACTTTCTGCAATAGAGTTTTCAGGGAGAAAAGTAATTTCATGAGTAACACCAAATGCCATACAGATCTGGTGACTTTGTAGGTAGGCTAAGAAGGCTAAGATTATATAAAATTAAAAAGCCTGGAAAACCCGTCTGAAATAGAGATTAAATCTATGTTCTTGGATATTTTCAGACACAATCCTGATAATATTCCCTTCATAGCCCATTTACATTACTGACATTGTGCATTTGATGGCAAAAAACAATTTAAATGTCTCAAAAGACAGAACCTTAGCACCATACATCAGCAGCTTGAAAAGATGGATTTTCTGGTGTAGCTGCTCATGTTGTCACTTGAGACATTGAAATAGTGTGCATCTAGTCGGCATTTGGCTTCGGTCCAGGATACTGATAAGTGTATCGTTTCTTGTAGATAGTAGTTGTTGTTTAGCTGTAGCTAGCAAGTTTGTGATTGTGTGACCAGCTAGTTTCGATCTATTGTTAATTTGCCGAACTGTCACACCTGTGCTTAGATATAGCCAGCTGTGAGTCATTTGAACTAAGCAATTAGCACTTGCAAGTATTTAACTCTAGTCAGAGGCTGCTGGTATGGCAGCCTCATCATTATTTTCTTACACCAGGTGCATTTTTTGTGCCACTTTCCTTCTCTTCACCGAACTCACCTCTCACTAAGCCATGTGTTCTTTCTATCCCTGTTCACTCCTCTTCTCCTTCCAGGCGATACAACCACCGCAGATGCAACCCGGCTAACCTGGTCCATACCACTCTCTCCTCTTCGGAGGTACTGTCAGTGGTGGGTGGACGCTGGAACTGTCAGTCATCGGTCCAGAAAGCAGATTTCATCACTGCCTATGCTGAGACCAACTCCCTTCAGTTCCTGGCTCTCACTGAGACCTGGATTTCTCCTAACAACACAGCTACCCCTGCTGCCCTGTCTTCATCCTACTCCTTCACCCACACACTATGGTCTTCAGGCAGAGGAAGGGGCAGAGGCCTGCTTGTATCTCCATCTTGGAGATATTGTCTCGTACCCCTCCAGAGCCTTTCTATCACCTCTTTCGAATTCCATCCAAGGTCCACTTGGTTTCTTCATGGACGAACTCAACACACTCCTGAGCTCCCTCCCTGACACCCCACTGATTCTACTGGGTGAATTCAACATCCAACCTGAGAGCTCCTCAATGGCTTGTGTGCTCTCACTCTTGTACTCCTTCTCCCTCACCCTCTCCCTGTCTCCTGCAACCCACAAAGCCGGCAACCAGCTCAACCATGTGCTCACAAAGAACTGCACCACGGCCCACTTCACGGTGACTCCCTTCCATGTACCTGATCACTACTTTGTACCTTTCTCTCTCTCTGTCCATACCACCCTTAACTCCTCTGATTTCCCCACTACCACCTTCAGGAGGAACCTCCACTCCCTTTCAAAGTCCACATTCACCTCCACTGTTCTCAACACCCTCCCTCCCCTCACCTCCTTCTCAAACATGCCTGCTAATGCTGCTACAACTGTTTTTAACACGTCTGTCTCAATCTCTAGATGCTCTCTGTCCCCTTATCTCCAGGACGTCAAGGCCGTCGCCCTCCTCCCGCCGGTTGACCGACTCCCTCCGCTCCGATAGAACTGTGCTGTGGGCCGCCAAGAGGAAGTGGAGGAAATCCAGATCCTCTGACGATCTAGTGTCCTACCACTCCCTCCTGACAGCATTTACAGCTGCAACAACAGCAGCTAAGTTCTCATTTTTCCAAAATAAAATCAACGCTAACATCACTAACCCTGCAATCTCTTCTCTACCTTTTCCACTCTTTTCTCCCCTCCTCCTCTCCCCTCCCCTTCTCTTCTTTCTGCAGAAGACTTTAAGGTTCACTTCAAGAAAAAGGTGTCCAGCATCCGGGACTCCTTCACTCCTCCAGCTACCACCTCAACCACCGGAAAGGCATCCAGTCACCACCTGTCCTCCTCCTCTACACTCAATGATTCAGAAGTTCTTCAACTCATCATAACCTAACAAGCTACAATCTGCTCTCTCGACACCATTCCTTCTACCCTTCTCCAGTCTGTGTCAGGTGAGATTGCCCCATATCTCTCCTCCATCATCAACTCATCTCTAACTACTGGTCTTGTTCCCACAGATCTTAAAAATGCTCTGGTTACCTCCCCTGCTAAAAACCTACCTCTGACCCATCTGACATCAACACTTACCACCCAGTATCCCTCCTGTCATTTGTATCCAAATCCCTTGAATGTGCTGTACTTAACCAACTGTCTTACTTTCTCCACAAGTACAACCTCCTGGATCCCCACCAGTCCGGGTTCAGACCTGGGCACTCAACTGAAACAGCACTCCTGTCGGTGACAGAGGCCCTCCACACAACTAGAGCCTCCAACCTGTCCTCGGTCCTAATCCTCCTCGACCTCTCCGCTGTGTTTGACACTGTCAATCACCAGCTGCTCATCGCCAAGCTCTCTGAGATTGGCATCTCTGGGACCGCCCTTTCTTGGTTCAGGTCCTACCTGACTGGTAGATCTTCCCAGGTCTACTGGAAAGGCTCCACCTCCACACCCACTCCCCTCACTACAGGTGTCCCCTAGGGCTCTGTATTGGTGCCCCTCCTTTTCTCAATCTACATCAACTTGCTTGGTTCAGTTATTAACTCACATGGTTTCTCCTATCACTGCTATGCTGATGACACACAACTAATCTTCTCTTTTCCTCCCTCCACCCCCCAGGTCAATGAAAAGATCTCCGCATGCCTAGCCAACAACTCCAAATGGATGGCCTCCAACCACCTAAAGCTAAACCTGGACAAGATCGATCTACTGTTTATCCCGGCCAAGCTCTCTCCTCTTCAAGAGCTTTCACTTACTGTTGACGGCACCACAGTAACTTCCTATACTATATATCTGTGAAGAGCCTCGATGTCACCCTCGACAACAGGCTGGACTTCAATGACTACATCTCGCAGACAGCACATTCCTGTCGATTCCTTCTCTTCAATATCGGGAGGATTCACCCTTTTCTGACCACCTACTCCACCCAGCTGCTTGTCCAGGCCACCGTGCTGTCTCTCTTGGACAGAACAACTCCTTCACTCCAACCTTTCAGATGTGGGCTGAAGACACACCTCTTCAGACTCTACCTGGATTGACACCCTTGCCATTTGACCATGTAAATCTAAGATTCTTGGCTCGTACCTGTAGCACTATCTCTTACATTGTATTTGTATGTCGCTTTTGCCTAGGTAGTATAGCAGCACTTTATTGTCCCAGTGACTGTATCTGATATATGTAACCTTAGATCAGATTAGTTGTCTTGCTACACTGACCTTGTGCTCAGCTTCAGCACTATCTGCATTGTATGACCTGTACATATCTTGCCCTTGTGCCTGTTGTTTGCCCACTATATGCACTTTTGTACGTTGCTTTGGATAAAAGTGTCTGCTAAATGAATAAATGTAAATGTAAATAAAGGTCTACTCCCATCCTAAAACAGGAGAAAATGTGTGTGAGGGTTACTTTCATGCCACCGAGAACTCAATGAGCTTGTTCCTTTTCAAAAAAGAAGAGAAATGACCAAATGTGTTCCTGCAAAAGCTGGAATTGCTCTAGTTCTGACCCCCTTTACTGAAGTACATTTTGTGCAGTGTAAATGATGCCTTCAATTAGGTTGTCTTGTGGTGAAAAAGATGCGTGCATAAGTTGAAAACAGCCCACAATCCAAGTTTTTTTTTTTTAAGAAGGTTGCATTTCAGATGGGCTGCAAATATATTTGGAGTGTGACAGAGGGATAATGATGCTGATATTATGCCATCATTTCCACATACCCTGGATGAGAAAAGAGTGGAATAATTAGCAAAGCAATTAGCAGCACATTTCACTGAACTAATTCCTCTGGTCTTGTCACAGCTGTACGTACCCCCCTGCTTATTTGGAAACTTAAATGAACCTTTTCTCACCCTGTGAACCAGCCAGTAATGAGATCAGTGACACCTCTACCAACCAATAATGAGATGAATGACACCCCAGCCAGCCAATGATGAGATTAATGCAGTCTTATTGTCCACCTCAGAGTGCACAGAAACATAAACAATTCAACAAGAAAATACTGGATCAATGAACAGTCTGCATGAGAAGATGCACTGAAGTCAATAACAATATGACATAGGAACTACTCACATTTTTGAACATCCAACACATATGCAAAGCAGTCAAACTGCAAACACACACACACCAGATGTAATCTGCCAGGGACTGAATCAGAGGTCAAAGGGCACATGCCCAGAATGGGGCCTGTTCCCAGCCTCCCAACGTTTCATAACTCAGTTGAATGAATTATCAAATAATGAAATCAATAAAGTGCCATTTAGATTGGATGGCAAAGTAGCAAAGGGCCCAGCCATAACCAGACCTAACTTGTTCTCCTAATGTCCTGCAAAGGGGGCTCTTCCATTTAAAATTACCCGGGACAACATCCCTGAATGAAACAGAATGACATCAGTAAACAATGACGGACCCCTGTCCTCCACTGCTGTAATCTACTTAGCAACAGTGTGGATTTAATTAAACTAAGCGTGTGGGTGTACAACACGCCGGGCTCCTTCTTGGCCGAAATGAAAGGCATCCTTTGGGAAGCCTGGTTACCGGGTCTTCTGTGCAGTTATTCAACCAGGTGACCTCAAATAAACTCCAAGCCTAGCTAGAGTTTTTGACAATTGTGACATTTAAGGTAACAAACCCCCTTACATGATTACTTTTTATCAGATATTATTATCATATCAATCTAAGCACACATTTGTTTTGCATTGACACTTGTTCATGTGTGGTTATAGTGGTGTCCTGTTTGTGCAAATTTTCATGCCACTTTGTAGATGCACTCTCTAAGTCACTCTGGATGAGAGTGTCTGCCAAGTTATGTAAAATAATGTATTTTAGTGGCATTTAAGAAAGAAATCTTGTGTTGAGTCAAGCCCTCATTCATTTATTGATTGTGTGAAAAAGGACAAATAGACCAACAGGGAGAGAACAGTAAAGATTTGCGTCTCTACATTTACCTCGACAGCATTATCTTTCAAGCCATTCTCAAAGCATTTTCTTTTTGTCATGTAAAGCCACCCCTGGTCCCAACAAGTAAAGCCAATACAGTTCTTCCAGTGCACTATTATGCAATATTATTTATGTCCAAATAAGCTTTAATAAATGGGAAGACAAACTATGATACCATGGTCACCTCTGACTTAAGTTTTGAGAATGATTTTGAACGCATACTTATATGTTAGAAATGCAGGACTACCTCTGAGTTCACTCTGGATAGCTCAATGGACACATCACCAGGCTACTGTTGACTCAAATGTGCTACTTTAGGGCTTTAATGTAGTTTAATCCCAGACATACACTCAGAACTGATTTCTTTCTCCATCTCTCTTGATCTCTCTCTTCATAAATCAGTTCAGTTCTCTCCAATTAAATGATGACAATTTGTGCAGCTGTATACGTTTTTGTGATGACAAATTCACACAGGTCGCAGGAACAGAAGTCACTGCTGCTGAATGAAAGCAGCTAAAGATGCAATCTGCTAGAAAAAAAGCAGTGCAATGAAAGTGTGGTTCTAAGGACCAAGCACAAGCACGTTTCAGCGGAATGGATAGGCCAAAGACTGAGGTCCCATTCCCACTTTAATCTCCTTCTCCCACCACCTTCATCCTCAGAGAGGGAGGTTCAAAGCTTTAAATTTCCCCCTGAGAGGTGAGAGATAAAAAAGAAAGGAGGAAAATACTAATATTAATGATAAGTACGGAGGAGCTGGATGGAACAAACGAGGCTTGCGTATGATCGAAGCATTTGTGATATGAAGCTCCTTTAAGGGCCATGAGACGCCGAGTGGGCTTTAATGAAACCAGCACGTGCTGACAGAGCCATTTGGCAAGAAGCACTCCAGGCGCCACATCAAGAACAAAAGAGGAACGGCGGAAATGCTTATATCTCTGCTAATGGAACCATGGGAAACCGTGGGAGTCCACCCCTACCCCACCCCCTGACAAAAAAGTGATAGTGATGAAGTGAACACTTAAATGAATGTTATCCTGTTTGATGTCTGTCAGGCATATACAGTTGGACTGAAGTGTGGCCTAGTGGTTAGGGAAACGGGACTATAAGCAGGAGGTTGGTGGTTCAAATCCCTGTGGAACACTATTGAACCCTTTGAACAATGCTGTTAGCCTCACTTGTTTCAGCATATATGCTGCTCTGTAAATGGACAAATTCATATTATGTATGATATTAACTGATAAACAATTTGCAAGCCAATCAATGAGACAGGCAAAACAACATTAAGATCACTAAACAGTGCATTTATTCAAAGCAAACATGAAAGTGCATTATGTTAAAGATAGTCATAAAATGGGAGCTAAAAATGGATTGAAAACTTAACCAAAAAGAGAACCATTCTGCATCATCTTCTAACTGAAACATTTCCCAAGTATCATTTGTAAGGCAGAACTGAGCAGTACAAAAAAGAACTTGACCAGAGTGTGACTATGCCAACCTTAAAAAAGAGGAAGCAGTTTGTGCCGTTTTTAAGAGCTCGCTGGAGGGCTGGGGGGTCACCAGGTTGTGGTGCAGCTCAACAAGCCTCACACCAAATCCAAATCAAAATGGTCCAGTCATAAGTCAGCAAATGGGGCTCCCCAAAAAGGCACACCATGCGGTGGAATGACACACTCGTGTCTGAAGGAGCCAGTGGGAGTCCCTGAGTCTCAGGCACAGGCCTAGGGGAGGGGTCCTTGTAGAGTGCACCGACTCTCTGCCTGTTGAAAAAAGAAAACCCTTTCCTCTGTGTTGTGGTCTGTCAGCCTCACAGCACAGGGCCTTGCGTTCCCTGTTGATACGGTTTAATTAAGAAAGCAATTTCTGCATGTAAAGAAAGGCTTACATAACTCCCGCAGGACCACCCTGTGGAAAAAAAAAAAAAAACAATTTAATTTCCTCACTCCTCACGCCTGCAGCTGAAGCCAGAGAGACGTAATGGTGAGTTCCTCAGAATGTGAGGCACGACTCCATAAATCCATAAAGAGGTGTACACACCATGTTTACAAAGGGCGGGCCTGCCTCTCCATATAATTTTCTGCCATGGAATGGTGTCACAAAAAATAAATTACCTTAGAGTTGTTATAATATTATTTTAGCTGACACTTGAGTCAAATTTTGGGATGGACAAAGACACTCTCAAGAGTGGTACTGTAAGCAAAATGTGACTGGATAGATATCTGTCAGGTCCCCCAAGATCATGAACTTTACTGTATTGAGTCTACACTATAACGTCCATCTAAGGCTCATTATTTCTCATCACTCTTATTTCTGCTTAAGGTCAGGAGACACCCTCGCCTATGACCCCACATATTACTTATACGTATCACTTATCACAGAGGGTTTCAGTCATATTAATACAAATTAATAAATACATCTGCAAATCTTGCTCAGGCCTTCACCCTCAGTAATGAAAATGCGCATGGAATCTGCTCAGTGTGGCATTAATCATCAATTCCCCACCGCTGCGCCCTATATGAAATATGACTCCTGTCCTGACAAAGGCCCCCCTCTGTTTAAACAAGGTGATCATTATCTGCTCCTGTAGGAAATTAAAGATGTGGCCCGACGGTAATATGCAGATATGCAGATTGGCGCGGAGAGTGGCAGCTAGCCCTTGCTAACGCGGGCCACTTGATTAATCTGCATGGCATGAATACGAAATCAAGCCTATGTCTCCTGGGGCTCCGCATTAATATGTCACTTTCTCGCCACTCTCAGATGTACGTTTGAAGAGACGCCGAGATCACTTCTAAAAATGGTCTGGGGGAGTGATTACTTGGTTTTTTTTTTTTAGATTTCTGTTGCGGGTCATGAATGCTTTGTTTTCCCACAGCCGCCAGCGTGACGCCACCCCCCACCCACCCCCCGCCAGCCGCGGAGGCATCTTTTAACTTGACGCTAATGGACGGGACCCAAAATCCTTCTCCCCAGCTGAAAGAATGGCACGCATTCTTTACTGCTGGCCACATCAGAGGAGTGGTAAGAATTCAAAATGGGAATGCGGGGACTGTTTTACACATGTATATATTGTAATATGAGTATGTATATACATACACACAAATACACACACACACAGACACACACACACACAATATTCCCCACTAAGCTGCTAGCCTAGCATTAAATATTTGGTATATTCCATCTGCTTACAGACACACAAAGAATGCACAAGGGAAAGACAAGAAAGATGCAACACAATGCAACTCAATATCTTATATCTGCTCAGGGTGTCCAACACTTCAAGTTTGGGGGGGACAAAAAACTATTTTCCTTGATAATGTCATAACACATTTTCCACTCTGCTGGCTGGTAAGAAGACATAATGCTTAAAACATGTAATTTTATATATTATTGTTATTATTATTATTTAAGACCCAAGCGGGGCCTGTGTGGGGGCAGATTGTGGGTGGGGGAGCGGGTATTCGGCGATATCATTAAAGCTATAATTTCCTGCTGAAACTATCTGGATGCTTCTTTTTTATCATTTGGCAATTTCTATCTAGTTATGGTATAATTAAGTTCCCTGACCCCCTGCTCGCTGCTTTAACTAGGCATTTAGAAATATACCGCGGTGGCAGATCCACGGTGCGATGTCCTCCCTCTCTCTGTCTCCGCCGTCGCTGTAATAGAATAAAATTATTAATCCAGTAATTGTATAGAACACATTAGTTTGCACTGAATTCCGCTCGCTCTCATTTTCGGGCGGGTGGATTATCAGGCACCGGGCGCCGAGCCTCTTGTTCGCTCCCCCAGGAACCACCTGTGCGCCCGTGATTATGTCAGGCTAAAATGCACCACTCGGCTTCTGCAGGAAAAATAGCATATAAATAGCCCTGGTAAAAATAATAAAAAAAAACTGTGCAGGGGAGAGAGAGAAAGAAAAGGAACCGCATCGAGGATGATCAGTTTGCGTGGGGGAGATATGCTGTCCTGTTTTGGTAAAATGAAGCACGGTGAATATCCCTCCTCAGCTCATAGTTTCCTGAGCATATGTAAGTGTTAATGACCATTACTGTGTGTAAGTAGCATGATCTGTTGATCATTTTTCAGTCACTTACTTGAATAATATGAATGATGTGCAAGAATATAGATTGTGAATTGGATAAAAAAACAATGTAAGCATTAAAAATTCCAGAATTGGAATTTTTATTTATCTGCTCTCTTCATCTTTAATTTTTACTGCCTGATCAGCATGCATGACTGAGGAATTATGACACTTAATGTGGAACAGTGAACAGTCGCTGTGTCATGTTGACAGACACAATAGAAAAACAATAATTGATCCCAAGTGAAGAAATGTGTGCAATAACTGTTTTTCCAGCAGCTGGCAGGTTGATGATTCAGTGCGCAGAGATGAACTGCGCTCACAGAGATCCCTGTCTTCCTGGGGTCGCTCGAGTCAGAGTCGAGTCAGAGGAGTCATGCAGGTCCAAATGGGGCCAGAGACCCGCTGGTGCGCAAGACAAGACTGCTGGCATTTCCTGCTGGATGAGGGGTGTGCAAATGGAATGGCATTGTATGACTTTAACCTCTGACCCCTCTAAAGACAGAGCCAGAAGTCCAGGAAAACGAAACAATGTCTGGCACACACACACACACACACATACACATGAATAAGATAACCACCAGCACCCCCAGCATCCCTTCACCTCTACAACATCTGTCAGACACGCAGCAGCTCTGCTATCACACAATGAGCTACAGAACATTCTACTTCCTGTACCCCAATGTTATTGTGAGTGCACCATACACATTATCCCATCCCCAAAATATGAGGGCTAGTCAGAAACATTGTTTTTACTCTCCTCTGAACTAGATCAACTCCTCCATCATATTACCTGTTGATGACATCCCACCACATGGTAATGAGTTACTATGCAGCAACTGGGAACAAATCTCTAGGCATTTACTACATCCTACATAGGCCAACATTGACATGCAAATAAACTGAATGAAATGCTTGGAATGTGGGATATTCACATGTGATATACAGCACATGCACTCATCACATTGTAAGACAAGCTCACGCAGGGCAGAAAAAACAATGGATGAACTCAATGTGTCACTTCTTGTTCCCCTGTTAAATAAAACTAAATGGGGTCCTAAAGCAGCAGTCCTATTCAAGGGAATATGTCATTTTTTATCCCCCGCTGAATTTAACAGATATGTCAAAACTTCCCGCAGTGATCTGATAAGAGGCCGTCGTTTCTGTGGGCGAAGCGCGAGTGTTCAGCGTTTCCTGTTTCCCTATCTGAGGGAGAGATAATCCCAGTGCCGATGGTCCGGACCACATCTACACCACCAGCCTTTTCACAGTAGCAGTCTCAGTACTGTCTGACTGATTAAAACGCATCACCCCCGCCCCACACCCCTCTTGCACGTCCCACACCATCCCATCTCATCTCCCCCCCTTTGCCGAGGCCTCTCTGACAGCTATCGGGACTTCCGCATCCCTCCATCAGATGCTGCCCGTGTTTCACAAGGGGGACCTGAAGGAGGAGAAAGAGTCCAGTCTCATTCATTCCCCTACGCTGCCTGAAATGTTTGGGCCGGCGTTTTTTAACGAGGAGAGAAAGGGAAAAGATGACGCGCTAAACCAAATCCTGCCCCGGGGCCTCTGGGCTCTGTTTTTCTTTCGCCCCCTTTTATCATCACATCTTAATTTATAGCCGAATCATCATTATCGGGACTGTCAGCCTCGTTTAACCTCTGCTGATCTCCCATGATTCTCCGCTGTCAGGCCTGATTGCCTGCCTTCTGCTCACTGACTGATAATAGCTGAGTGATTAGCCCGCCTCCGAAGCAAGACAATGATGTATGGAAGCCAGCAGTCTGGACCATATATTAATGAGCAGGCTTGTGCTGTTTTGATAAGGCTGAGCAATGATCCACAAGGGGGGCATGTTCAAACTGGAAGAACATCACAAGTAAGGGACCCGGGCCGTCATCTCCTCTGTGGTAATTACCACCAGAGCATCCAGGCTCCTCTACCGCTGTCGCAGGCAGGAAGCAGGACCACTGAAAGCTCCAAGCTCTCCCTCCCACACCCCCCACCCCCCAGTGCACCCCACCCCCCCCACCACCACCACCCTCGCCAGCGAGTTTGGATTCCGTACAACTTCATGAGTTCTCAGCACTGACAGGCGTGCGGGTGCAGCGCTAAAAAAAAGGGGGTCTACTTCTTCTTGCTATTTTCAAGCATTTCAAAACGACCGCGTGCGTTATTGCTTTAATTCATTCTTCATTGTCTCGTTCATCCTATTTTTGGCGACTGAGGGTTTTGGGAGGTCGTGTTTCTGACATGCTCATTTGTGGTACTGCTGTGCACTGAGGGTAGGTCTGGCAGTAAAAAGACTCAGTCGGCATTCCCAAGCTTCAGGCCTACCTAAAAACAAAATTCTCCTGTTTCGCAACACAGTGATACAAAGCACAAGCCCACCGTTTTAACATGGTAACGTCAATACACACACACTCTCACAGACACACACTCACACACACACACACACACACACACACACATTCACAAACACAATATTTATATTTTATATTTACTTTTCTTTTTTGATGGCTTAATATGTTCAGATTGAAAAAAGGATCCCCAGAGCTTGGGCAATTAATATCCCATTTTCTTTGACATTTGAAGGCAATCTTTTTTTAACTGGGTCTTATCAAAAATGAGAGAGAACTAAAAGAGGGCGATGCATGTATTTGTATTGCGGCTGATGGTCCTCGGTTGGGCCTTCCCCTCCCCATTAGATACAAAGCCCCTGAAGGCTACTTGAGTTTGAATGCACCGCTATTATAGGTATTACATGAAATTGCTTGCGTTATGTGAAGGGGATTATGGACGTTCTGGATCAATAACTCCAGTGGATGTCGGCCGTGATTACAGTGCTCTGTCAATTCCCCCTATTCGCCTGTCAGGACTGATTTACAACACACACAGCCTCCTCCATTCACATCAAATCACTCATTTCAATGGCAAATTCTATACGTCTCAATTTGCCTGGAAAAGCTGATTCCAGAGAGGTGAATGTGCTAGCAGTGGTCTAATCTGCATGCACTTATGGTTAAGAGAAGGAGAGAAAGGGTGGAGACAAAGTTGGAATTCACCTGCAGTTTTTTAACAACTGGTGAAATTCCTGTCAATTTCACCAGGGATGATAAGGGAGAGATACTAACAATGACGTCAAAAATGTCACATCGATTCAGGGCTGGCTGGTTTGGGAAGGGGGGGTGGGCGATGGGCGCTCGTGCGGGATTTGGACAGGGCTCAATCTGAGATCTATTCCACGGTCACTTGACTCTGGGTCCCAGATCCTCGGTTGTCTCCAAGCGTCCTTTTGAAAGGAACGCGCTGAAAGGGAACAGCATTGATCCCTGTTTGTTAAATGCATGCCACTCCATGAATAATCCCAATTAACTTCACAGGGACAGGAGCTGTGTGCTGCTATGCACTGTTTTTTATCTTTCTTGTTTTATGCCTTAACATGTTCTGCTGTATTCTCTCCTCTATGGTGACATTTCCCTTTGTCTGAACATGTTTCATAAATTAAAGGCTACATCTGGCTGTTTACTTAAAGACGATATATTATTTTGACGTGTTACATTGTAAGCTTTTCCCCATCATGTAATATTTAAACATTAAACTATGATTCAGGTGTTTTCAAAGTTTGACACCACAAACCACAAAAATCATTATATCAAATTTTTCAAATTTCCTGTTTGATTGAGTCTTTTGCTGGTTGTAAAACTATCAAGCTGGGAGGAATAAGGAATGACAGCAGACCATTTGAAATGTTAAAATATTGTATTGTTATTGTGTCTAAATGAGGAATGATATGACACATGAGGAAACACGTACACAATAACAAAAAGTCCTTGGAAAAGCTACTAAAAAATACAGGTTTCTCAGTGAGAAATAAACACTTCAACCAAGGTTTTTATTTTATAATGTGTGTTAGAATTCATAGAGCAGTGTGCTGCAGATTAATCTTTCCCAGCTCAAAAGGGCAAAAATGACGTTGGGCAAAATGGCCAGTGACAGAAACACAGTATCAGCCAATACTGACAATCCATCTTCAATTGTGCTGAAAAGAACTTGTAAAAATGCTGAATTATAATTGTATTATTATTATTATTATTATTATTATTATTATTATAGTAACTGTTTACCAAGCACATTTGGGGCTGCATTTGTAGTGAACTCCCCAATAATAATAATACAGAATATGGAATTTCTACATTGAGACTATCATCTGGGTTGGATACAGATATATACAGGACAAGCTGCTGACAAACTTGTGAGTTAACAGCCAAAAAACGATGATAATCTACTGCTTTAGGGAGACCACACATGGCATAAATGCACAATTTTGTTTGAGGAAGAAAAGTCACCTGAAATATGACCAGATATTTGACCAAACATTTCAGAGTACGGTGCTGAAATACACGCAGTCTGCTTTCCCTCTCTCTCACTGTGCGTATTTTCTCATTCCACATTTCATTTCCTGCTTTCAGGTGAAACACATCCACTTGACAAAATATATCCAGCGTAATTTCCCTGCATAAATAGAGCATCATTCCAACAGGAAATGCTGTGTTTGTGCAAGCTTTTTTTTCTTCTCTTTTTTCGCAGTGTTCTGCTGCATCCACACTATTCCCTGCAGTAAGATTTTAATACATGCTGGGGTATTGTGTATTATATGGTTTCATTTGTCTTGTTCATTTGTTGAAATGATTCTGCAGCAGGAAGAGGTGGGCCCAAGACCCTGTCAATACGCCTGGATGGAAATTATTTTCCCCACTTTTGTGTCGGCTACAGTAAAAATCCAGGGCATAATGGGATTTTTCAGATAAGAAATTACCAGCACAGGCCATTCTTTTGTCTCTACTGGGCAGTTCAATAGCTAAAGCAACAGAGAAAGGCTCCGGTTACCAGAGAAACGAAGAACACAGACTCCAGTCTCCATGGTAAATAGAAAAGCTATTTGTTGCAGCCTTTTCAAACCCTCAACAGGCCTTAACAGTTTGGCTATAATCAGAGCAGATTTACACCATCATTTGTTACCAGCTAAACCATCTTATACACCCCAGTGCAGGTTTTGCAATGAAAACTAATTACATTATCTAAAGCAAGCACACAGACAGACACATTTACAGAACTGAAGACAAGAAGACAGATGTAAAGATGCACAGACCACTATTTTCCCTTCTTGTACAGTGAGGGCCTTCAGTTTAAAATTTCACACAATGCTTTTTGTGCATAACATATATGAGAACATGTCCTAGAAAGAAAAAGAATTTTGAACAATATAATTTTCAAAAACAAGCATAAGTATGATTAAACACATTTAATCATAAAAAAATTCATGTTTTTGAATTATCTATAGGTTTCAATGGTTAGTGAATCATGTTATGATATTTTAAAATATTAAGGCACACACAGGTCTGGGAGATAATTCAAATACCTGTAATTGCATTATGTATTTGAATTATTTTTGGGCATTTTTGTTTGCATATTTCTTGAGTGGAAGTGTTGTATGCTATGTTACAAAATAAATTTAAATCAAGTATTTTGTGTTGCATAACTTTCTACTGTTATTGTCTCACATTTTTGCATATTAATATTGACTATCATTTAAGAGCTTTGTCTGTTCCTATATTTTTAATAGTGCTGGACATCAGATATCTTCAGGTAAGCCTTCTTCCATAAGCAAACAAAATATAAACAGCATTTTGAATTGTAATGAAAATTCTTTGATGTTGGTTGAATTTGATACTCAGAAATATATGTGAAACATACTGAAACACTATAATACTTCGGGGAAGATGACAATTAATAATTATTATTAGCTTAATATGTTGTTTTTATTTCATATTTATATCAAAAGAAGGCAACAGATGAAGAAGTATCATGTGAAATTTACTTCTATATCTGCTTTTAATTTTTTGATATTACAAACTTCCTGAAACGCACTATCCTATTGGTTGTCAATTCATTTTGACAATGAGTTTAATTCATTGATAACAGGAATTTAGAGACAAATACTCAAAAAAGGGGTGATTTAAGATGCTGGAGTTTTTCTTTGTGTCTCTATACCTTCTTTTGTTGTTACTTCTGTCATTCTCATCATCATTTTGTATGATTTTGGTATCATCAAAAAGGTTTCAATTGTTCTTTTTGTCTTTGGAAGTGGAAGCTCAGCTCGTCCTTTCAACAATACATCTTGAGCTAAGACCTCTCAAATCTATTACAGAAATGACTGCTGTTCTAAGATATCTTTCAAAATGGATGGGTGCGCACATTCAGTAGTTTTCCATTTTTAAAAAACATTTTTTTCCAACGTGTTTTATAATTTTTTATTTATCTTTTTTTTTGCATTTTGTAATGTTCCCTCTCTTCCTGTGCGCGTGCCAAGCAAACCCCTCAGATGAGCGAGACAGGGACACATGGACAGGATTCAATTTCTCTGCTCCCCTGATAGCGCACCCTGCTTTATAAACGGAGACTGAAAAGGTAAAAACAGCGCGCAGCTGCCATTCTCTCTGAGGAGGGGAAAAAAAGGGAAAAAAAAAAACAGAGAGGCCGGTAGCTTCCATTTCACCTCAATCACAGAGTGAGAAACAGGGAAATTACAGAGCACACAAAGACAGTGCCGCCATAATTTCAGGATCGACAAACCCCGCGATAAAATTACCTAAATTACTGGCACGTACTGTAAGTGCTGCTCATAGCTAATCTCCTTGTGTCAGAGCCACTCCACCGCAAACGTCCTACTGTACTTGTCTGTCCTGTGCCCAGTTATTCATGGCATTGTTATTACAGCACACGCTTGCTTTCAATCCAGTTTTTCCCTCTCCTTTTTTTTCTCCTCCTCAGCATCCAATTCACAGGGTGTGCTGTACACCTGATTTTTCTCCTTTAAAAAAACAAGGGGTTGATCATTCTCTTGAAAGATTTTTTGGTGATTTAATAATCTGTTTACACACCCTATCCAACAAAATCTGCCTCTCTTGTCACAGAAAAGAAAACAACCAAAGAAGCACACAGTTAAAAAATTTGTTAATAATAAATCTTAGACATTAAAAGGCTATGGTTTATGATCATATCATTTCTTTATGGAGAGCAATGGTAAAACACAAAGGTAATTATACTGTGGTCTGCTTATACAGTAATTAAATTAAATGAAAGACACAAACATGTGCCCTGAATATTGGAATAATTTTGGTTACTGAAGATTTAATGTGGCATTTTCCTGAATGAGCAATGACACCAATTTTCCAAAGAAACTGTAAGAGTGTGAAGGCATAGCGATTGTTCCTGTATTTAGTGACAGATAAATGATTCATTTGATCAAAAAGCACAAATTCAAAATAGCATCCAAAAGCCAATGGATGTAAGTATCATTACAATGAGTAATTAAAAAGAAAAAAAGTAGGCACAAAAGTCAAATACATCCTAAATTAAAATAACAATGAACTAATAAGGTTTATTTAAAAATATGCAGTTTATTTAGTCCTGACTATTTGCGAATTTCAGAATGGTTGAATGAACACATTTAATTACAACAGGCAGTTCTAACATCTCTAATTAAAAAGGCAGTCTATGAGAAAGCATGACAATTAGATTTTATACAAGAAAATATTAAAACTGAGCAGCAAGATTTCTCCACCATTCACATTATTAGTTTTTAATAAATATGTGTGTGTTGTGACAATGAATTATTTGAAATATTAGAAGCAGCTGCTCTAGCATCCTCGAGCAAACAGTTTGGTTTACATTAATACATTCATAATACAGTCCTACTCAAAGGTACACGGCCAATTAAAAACATAAGAGAAAGGAGACCAATTATTTTATTGGTGAGATACAGCATACTGCAAGTACTTTGTCCCCTTTAGCAGATTTGTGCATCAAATAAAGAATTATGCTAAAAATTGCATATGTAAATAAAATGGGAAAAATATATGCCTCACATGTCATTTGCATTATCCAGCCATTCTCCCATCAATCTACAATGAAGGACAAAATATTTCAGGATGTGCCTTCCTCATTGCAGACAACAGCAGAAAGGTTATTAGTTGTTTGACTAAAACCTGTACATTTGCAGCAAAGTTGGTTCATTGGTTGTTTTGAACTTTTTGTTTCAATAATTCAATCCTTCTGACTGCCAGACAGATACAGTTGCATCCACACAAAGGATTCACCTTTCCTTTTATCTGAACATGGTATGAGGATGACTCGTGAAGGCTTTCATGAGTCTTTATATTCACAGTAAGATGCCTAACAACGCCAGTAAGGTGTTCCTACTTCTGACTGGTAGTAATGGAGGTCGAGGAGCTCAGAGAGACACTGAGACCTATATGAGCCGCCTGTATGCAAGTCACTCAATGGCTCTGAGACTAAGGATCCTGGAGGATAGGTTAGATTTTTTCCAGACCATTTCACCACCTGTTATCTTTCAGAAAACAAGTACTGTAAAACCAGATATATTTTTCTCGATTCACAGCAGTCTCAGTAGCCATTAAGTAGGTAGGGCAACTAATATAGCAGCAGGTTTCCGGCCTGTAGGCCTCTCTCATGTCTAACATCTCAAAACCCTGGGACAAAAACCCTGTTATGAACGTCTCGTTGGCAGACAGAGTGGCAAGAAGTTTCTGAGGTGATCACCTGCGATGCATGACGCAGGAAGCTGTCTGAGCATGTTTAGCACAGTCGTTTGCAGCTAAAGCATAACTCCCTCTCTATTTATCACATTATGGGAGAGATTCACCCCCCAGGGCTTTCTGACCAATCAGAACAGTGCTAATGATACAAAGTGGTTCCAATATCCAGGTCCAGCCCGAATTTTAAGTGACAGAATTGTGTAATGTGGGAGCAATTTCATACTTTTATCATGTATTACCGGCAATTTTGGAGTGTACTATTTACATAGAAATGATGCAAAATACGCCTGACCAAGCTGGTGCAAGGGAACCATTATATGGAGCACTGATACATTTAGGGACTTACTGGCAATCAGGTATATTTCAAAATGCATTATAAATCTCCTGATAGAACCTTTAAAAGCAGTCAAGATCTGTAATATTATTAAGATTTTCAAGCCTCAATTACCACAAAGCCTCTCCTCCAAATTTAAGTGACACTGCTGCTGTTTTTAATGCATTATTCCTGGAGGTTAATGTTTTTTCCAGCCTTTTTTTGAAATTAAAGGCACATAAAGCAGGAAAGGGGAGTGCCTAAGCACACGCTACTGATCTTCTCCTAATTGAAGTGAAATAAAAAGGATCTGTGCATTAAAAATCTACTTCCCTTTTGTAGCGCAAATGCTAGCTCAGAAATGGGGCCAAACTGCACCTCCCTCATCTTCCCTTGCATAAAGTTATATTCCCGGAATCACAGGGGATATAAAATGTGCTCTCTTTTGACAGAGTCAGACAAAAAATATTCTGTGTATTAGTATATTGGACAAGATGATATGCACAGGTGAGAAAAGAGAGGAGTAAGGCTTTTACAAATGTGTATTTAAAAAGCAAAGCCACACTGACATTTTGTTAAACACTACACACAGGTGGTCAGTTGCTACTATCTCTAATATTTCCTAATAAGCATGTACCATTTCGGACAAATGGGAGGAAGGCCCTGCAAAACCTAGCGACCTTCCTTTTGTCAATTTCTGCATTCCTTCGCTTCCATGAGCAGCCTTTATGACAGACCACTACAACCTGTGCAAGCGCCATGGTGCGTGAGTTATTCTGAAGCACCAGAAACAGCTTCAGCCTGAGGTAACTGCCTCTCCCACAGCCCCAGATAAGACCAGCCCCATATGCCGAGGCTGCACGGCAGCCTGAGACAATGTGACATACTGAGCAGGGCTCGGCTGTAACACCGACACCTTCACTGTGGGAGGAAACGGTCCGCAACATGAACTCTACAGTTTCCTTTCATATGCGGGCAGAAGTTTCAATAACATTAAAAGTGAAACAAAAAAACATCTTTCTGCTCGTGCACTTCACTTTTAAGCCATACAGTACATTAACAACAAATCATGCCCTGTGCTTTAGATGAATTAGATGACTGTATACCATCTAGCTATTGTTGAGATTACTGGTTGCTGTGCTGTTTGTGTGGTTGCTGTTAGCTGGGCCTTCAGTGTGGTAACTCTAGCCTTGGATGGAGGAGCAGGTTGGGTAGGTGTAGACACAAAGGGAGGAGGGAAGGGCAGCAGAGGTTGACTGTGCCAGCCACATCAAACGAACAGAGGCAATGAAAGCTTTCATCATACGGCTCATCACATCCAGCGATATCCATTCATTCAAACTATGGCCTGTGCTCTGGGTTTTTGCATTTTTGCTCCTGATATATATTTTTAATTGCACAACAACTGGTTTTTAAAATCAAATCTAAATAACTGTCCTAAAGACAGAGAGAGCCAGGGGACCTGAATTTCTGTGTATTTTTTCTGTGTATTTTTTTTTTTATTATTCAGTGTTTTAAAGCAGGTCTTTATAAGCCACAAGCCAAGTCAAACAATGACACAATGGGATTATACAACTCTCTATGATAGCAATTCAGGTACAGCAACAAACTACTGCTGGACTTTAACAGTGAGCTGCTGCACTTCAAACCCTGGTTCCCAGAACAGAGCACTCTGTAATAGTATACAATACGTGCTGTTAAAATATATGTGTACTTAGACTCCGATCATCACAGGCCTGACTACAAACTGATACAGTGTAATGTTGCCCTTATGAATCATTGATAAGAACCCTGTACCTTCTAGTATCAATGCTATAAGACATACACTACTCTTATGGAGCCGTGTTAGGTTGTATGTGCATATTAATATTACGCAAGAATATTGCTCTTAAGCTATACTGTTATGCTTTATGAGTATGCTAAAATCAATTACTGTAGTATGCCTACTCCCGGTCCTGTCTCTTTGTCCTTGCTGTTCTTGTGATATGTATTTTGTGTATCTTTCCATGATGGCGTTGTAAGTCCTCAGCAAGAGTGTCTGGCAAACAAACAAATTTCACTGATTACAGACGCAGTTACCAACTGCATCTTAGTGCTTACTGAACAACTGGTGAAGCAGCCAGTATAAACTGGCTTGGCTCCTAATTCGGCCGGTTGTGGTTAAACTTACAGCCTTCCCAACATTAAGGCAGAGACTAACAATAATGCTGCGCCTCCTAGACCGCAGTCTGATCACAGTCAGTTCAGGTTTCCACGATGACAGATGAAAGGAGGGATGAATGTGCAGCACTAGTGGCTAAGGGCTAAAAAGTAAGAAATCATTTAGCGGGGTAAAAAGGGACCTGCTTAGCTGATGCATAATTCAGGAACAGCACCCCCCTCCAATGTTCCCTATCGCCCCTCTTTATCTGCTGTGGATGTGGGCCTGTCTCAGATCTCTCCCTTTGTGTGCCGCTAGATCACAGAGACACGTTCACAAGTGGGGATGGATCTTAAAATGTTCCCACTTCCTTCCCATTGTGATCACTTCTTCGGCACATTGTCTCAGTTGTGACGATGGTCATGTTCAAGCAGCAGGGAGAGTATCAATGTAGCTAGAGTGTATTAAATTGATCAAGGGGCTTTGTGGTATGATGTATGAATTTGTAACACATGGATGTTAAACTGCCTGGCAATATGTGATTTGGTAATTCTATATTTGAGATAATCCTGGTAAAGCTGAATGCCTCGCAGTTTCAGTTGAACTAGTGAGGAAAGAGGAATTTAACTGTCTCATTGCACTGGTCCAGCATGCATACATCTGTATAATGTGGAACCCTGCTGTAGTCATACACACCTGAAGTACATAAATTCTAGGTGAAACAACTGATCAAAATGACAGTATAATCTAAGCATGATTGCACTGAATACTACTCCAAAAAGTATGACTTGCATCAGTATTAAAGATTTTGCTGTTGTTGCCTTCACATGGTCATTTTCAAATTCCTGAGAACAAATGAATAGATCTTGGAAAACCCTGGGAAAGTTTTTGGTTGGATGAGCCCAGCACAATCTAAGTAAATGGCTTTCTTGAGGAAGATTTATATATCATGGCAAGTGTTACACAGCCACTGTCCCTGGGGTTGATGCTAACAGATAGGACCATGTGGAGTACAGCATGCCAACATAAGGAGCAACCTGGGTTGGTCCGTTCATTGTGTTCTCAGTCACCTAATGAATGGGAACTCAGAAAGGTGTAGATGCACCCAAATGTAAAAGAAGATGCTATTTTGAGTGTTGATTACAAATGCCCCTCTATTTCTGTGGCAGAGGAGCTTGGGAGCTTGAGAAGGCCGACTTGGGCAAAATGTTTCAAAGCTTATCGCAAGCATGCAAACACCACAGCATTTGAGCACACAGCCCCGTCTGTGGTAACCTGTATTGCTCAGTTTTTGTAGGAGTGCAGAGCTCCCCCTATTGACCATTTTCCTGTGTTTATTTTCAGAAGCTGCTCCCATGATACATGCCCTGAGCAGAAGGTAAATAATCAAGATATCTGTGTATCAAGATACCAGCATGTGCAAGATGCATTTGATTTATTTCATTCTTGGAGTCTTGGCAACATTTATGCAAATTTACTGCCATTTAACTCAAAGCCCTCAAGTGATTTTCATAGCAGTAATAGTTTCCACTTGCAGGCTAAACTCAGTTGTGTTCAGTCTAATTTTTTTACATGGCCACACAGACCAATCTCACAGTCAAACTACTCTGGAGATATAAATGTGAAGTAAGGCTAAACCTTATTTCCAATGTTCAAATGATTTAAAAAGCCACTAAAAATAACCAAAAGAAAATAAAAAACTTTGCATGCTCCTACAAAGACTACAAAGAGCAGACAGTAAGAACGTGTTGAAGGGATCAGGCGTGTGTGATATCAGTGTCATGGCTGAGGAGCCCTTTCTATATTCATACAGAGCATGACATCCTCAGCTTCAGACAGGAGGAGATTCCCATCTGGCATCGGGAGGGGGGAAGAGAAGAGAAGCAGGGTGATAAGCCCATCCTCCGGAGGTCCCCTGTGATCCTACACTCATTTCAGAGATCACCCAGAATAAACCAGAGACCCTCTGTGCCTCCGCAACTCTGACGCCGTTATCACCATCGGTAACTCAACACGTGACCACACCTTCACCCCAAAGAGAAAAAGATCACAGCTACCGCTCAACATGCCTTAAATATCTTCAGCTCATGCCTGTTTTGCTTTTGGAAAGAGCTCAAATCAAAATAAATAAATAAATGTAAATGGCATTGCTCAGAGGCATTTCATGAAATGAGCGACTACACCATTTTGATCAGGTGTGCAAAATGATTTTAAAAAGTCCCTTATTAATTAATGGAGCACCAGTGCTTCAGCATTTCAGAAGTGGTTCTCACTTTGCTACTTTCACAGATCAGCTTCACAACTAGAACAAATGAAGAAATACATAAATGCATAATGATTAAATGATTTAAAAAGCAAAGAAACTGAAACCGTTATACAAAATATAGAAGGAAAAACGCACACACGCACACACACAAAAAAAAAATCTGTTACCACCCCGTGTGAAGATGAAATCCATTAACGGCGATAATTATTCCAGAGCTGCCAATGATGTTTTTTTTAAAAAAAAACCTTCCACGACAAATACAGATGTAGGGTTTTTTTCCCCTTTTATTCTTTGGTGGAGTTTGGGTGAGCTCATTAACCCAGATGCACTAAAGTAATGAGTTCTCTCTGGTGGTTCGCCGGTTTGAAAGGGGGGAGAGTCCGTCTGTGATCTTCTCAGACCATATCATCAGGACATTGTCAGTGCAAACAATGGCCTTATCGGCCTTCTTTTCAAGCCACCTGATTAGCCCGGAAAAATGGGGAGAGAAAGAAAAGGGCATGTCCTTGCACAGCCGCTGTAAATGTCACTGAAAGGCCAGGGGAGCGGCCGTACCTTTATATACGTTAGCATATCTTACAGATGGGCCGGGACGGGAGCTCCTTGGTCCTGGCTTCCCAGAGCCGGCCACTTGTCAGCCTCATCATAAACGACGGCTCGCACGTCCCATCAAAAGCACGCGACCACATCAGACGTCCTAACTGTTACAGGCACAATAACTGCACCAAAAACCAGTAATAGAATTTTGTAGGTAGTTTCACTAGAATGAGGTTTAATATCATGCTGTGGGTAGTTTCACCAAAAAGAAGGTGGAAATGATACTGTTGGTAGTTTCACCAGAATGAGGTTTAATATGATGATATGGATAGTTTCACCAAAATGAGGTTTAATATGATGATGTGGGTAGTTTCACACAGGAGGTGAGGGGTCATGAACTAAATTAATTGGACATTTACAAACTTGTACTAGTTTGGACAACATGCAACCCCAGCAAATGAAAATTAATTAGTATGTACTGGCTACACCCAACCAAAGGTTAATGCAGAATTGCAACTATTTAGCTTTAGGATGCTACCTTGTACTTGCCAAAAAAAATGCATCAAAACAATTACTACCTTATTTGTAAGCTGTTTCTGGCTATGACACACACAGCCGAGTTGAGATGAAATCCATTTGTAATGTTTCTATAGCACAAAGAGTGTAGGGATTCAAGAACACTCCAAAATAAATAGATCAGGTTCATGGATCAATATAAAAATCAGATAATTGGGATTTGAAAGCTAACTGAGCACCCTGAGAGAGAAGAGATCAATCAAAAATCGGATTATTTTTTAGCACAAACAACTTTAAAGAGAGCATTTCCTCATAAAATAAGTCTTTTCAGAAAACAATGTGTAAAATATCAGATCTATACGTATCTACATATAAAAATGAAAAAAAAAAACATTCTCTTCAGTTTTCTGGACATTCATAAGAACTTCAGGAACTTTATAGCAGCTTCAAACAGATGTTAACACTTGGTTTGAGACTAATTCATAGAAGCAATCCATTCATAGCCTTCCTCGCAGCTGAAGTTAAAAAGCTTTTTCGACAATAGTGTCCATTATTAATACGTTCAAAGCTACTAATAGGGTTGGTACACAGATGTTATTCTAGCATGCTGTGAGAAAATGACTCAGGACATACATTTTTGGGCAATGATTTGACAATTGCTTTCCTCAAGGACATCCGATGTCTTCAGGATGCAATGTCTACAAATGCACCTAGAGCAAAAGAAACTGTTTAATAACCCAGCAGTGTCCTATAGCAAGAGAAACTCTAAAACCCAACCAGTTTACTCAAGTGAGAGAAAGAGTCTAAAAACCCACCAGTGCCCTAGAACAGAGATTCTGCCGAAAAACCTATCAATCTCATGGAGAAAGAGCAACTGTGAAAAAAAACCCACCACTCTCAAACAAGAGGAACTGTCAAAAACCCACTAACATCCTAGAACAAGAGAAACTTTAAAAGCCCACCAACATCCTAGAACAAGAGATTGTCAGTAAATGACTTGCGCTTGAAACTAGGGCTTTTTCCATCTGGGCTACTTCAAAGCCCATCAAAATGCTTTTTAATGAAAACTGTTTTGCATTCAGACATACACATCAGTAGTATGCTGGGTACCAAACAATGAAACCCAAATTAATGCTAAATGTCACTGTGACAAATGGAGCTGTATCTGTTCTGCCTCTGGATTCTTTTTTACCCTCGGATATTATCCTACATCCAGCGAAACTGACTCTTTACTGTTACAGTAAAAAACACTTCCTGACATAAAAAAAATAAAACTACTTCAGTCTCATTGTTTGCTTGACCCAATATCACTGCAGACCTACCAAGAGTTTGGCAACCCTGTGTTTTTTCAGTTAAATATTGAATAATGAGTGGGTAGGGCTGCTTAGAGTATATATTTCAGGAGCAGAGCGTCACAGCAATTTGCCGACGGCCCCCCGTAAATGGCCACTTCGAAGAGCAAGAGTGGCCTGAAAGACTCTTGTGGTGGAGGATGATGTCGCGGGAGAGAGAGGAACCAAGGGGGCAGTGCAATGCAATCACAGCCAGGAGTGAAGTGGGAGCCAGGGGGTCATGGATATTAGCATTTTCACATGGGCAGGGGTGCGCACGTCCACTGCATCATAGCTTGGAAGTCTTCCAGCTTCGTTTCAGGATGACCAAAATTATTCTACAGTAATATTCATCCTGAAAACCTGCTGGCGATCACAGGCTTCTCTATATCCTGTCCTACAGTCACAAGTAAAAACAAGCCTCATCTTATGATCATCTATATACCACACCTATAAGCACAGTTTACCATGGTGTATATGATGTTGCCCACACGAACACACTGACCTGCAGTGTGAAAAATGGCCGCATGTGCATGAATGCATTGGAGGACTGTATTCGTCTCAGCTCAGTTCTCCTGCACAGGTACAGAGGTTGTCATGGCGAGACAAGCCTTGTGTACAATCTGACGATTCCAAATTGGGGTTACATAAAGGGGAAAGAGATTATTAAAGAAGGGAAAGTGATTCTTCTTTGATAAGTGAGTATTACTCTGTTCAAAACCCTGTGCATTAGTGATGGAAAGGCCGGAGAGCACCAGCTCCACACCATACAGAGCTGAGGACATATCAGGAGGTCCTTTTCTGAGTACTGGGATTCAAGCCTGAAATATACTGGTTACAAGTACAGTTGCCTAACCACTTTCCCATGCTTCCACCCTATGTGACTCAATATCTTTCAATAAGGGTGAGACTAACAAGGTCAGACGTTCAGAGGGACAGGTGTGGATGTCAAAGGCAACCTGAGGATTGTACAGAGAGAGTGACAGGTCTAGCCACTGACAGTCAATGTGTCCACTGTTTCAACTAATTCAAGCTGGCACACTGACAGCTTAACTTTCACAGGTCAGCAGTCATACCAATCACTACGAAGGTACAGAGCAGTTAGCAGCATTCAAATTCAGATCCATTAAAAGAATGGCATGTTCAGGCTAGAGCCAAGCTGTATTAATGAATGGCCTCTAGCATTTGTGAAGTAATAACAGTAGTGAGCATAGGACATACACAGAGACAGTGTTGTATCAGTATGAGGATGCTACCGACTTGTCTATGACTAAAGATCAGAATAAACATAAATAGGTGTCACTGTTTAAACAGATTACTTTGGGGGAGGGGGTCTACACTTTGAACGTGATATCACTGAAGCTATTTGTGGCTATAGAGATATTGTGTTGTTCTTAGATTTCAGCCCTAATACTGGTTTTAGCCTTCTATGATAGAATCCATTTGGTAATGGTCTGATGTTTAACAGGCCCTCAAAGTGAGAGCTCCAAGGAAAAGTACACTCTACCATTAGTGAAACCTGACTATTTCTTACCATTCATGTATAGCACAACACAGAGAACATAACTGGGGGCAGAGGGAAAAAAACATCAAAACTACATCCGGCAGAGGGTTCTAGAGAGGCCCTTGCATCATGCATCACTTGTAAGGAGAGAGGGTGAAAAGTTCTTTTTTTCGATGAGGAGTGGGGGGAGGGGGTGCACAGGCAGGTGTTATGCCATGAGTCCCTGTGTCGGAGAGGGACTCGACCCGGACAAAAATGCATCTTCTTGGGCGCGGAGGGGCTGTGGGGGGGGGGGGGGGGTTGGCAATGGGGCTGGGGTGGAGGGGCGGAGTGGGCTTTTAAAAGGGCTGTTTACTTCAATAACCACTGTGAAACAAATGGCTCTTTCTGCAGGCAAGGGGCCACCCACGGGACGAGGGCGCGAAACAAAGATGGCTCTGTCTGCCCTCTCCCCAACGGGGGGGACCCCTTGAGTGGCCTGGCCACATCAGAGCCCCGCAGAGTTCATTCAGCCCCACCGCACTCTCACACACCGTACCGCTAATTACTCCTCAGATTAGCGAGCCAATTATTATTGCACTTGTGCTAATTAGAAATTATTTAAAGCATTTCTCAATTAGCCTTTACAAGCATGCCTGGATAGGGAACCTCATTAAATAGACTGGTTACAGCAAGAAGGTGGGGATGTGGGGGGGTTAACCATTAGCAAGTATGTTGGTCTGAAGTGTGAATGTGTTGTTGTGCTATGATGCCTTTGGTAATGAAACTTGCTCCTTCCTTTCCTTGCACTTGTTTCCAGGTGTTCTTACTCTGTTGAGCACCTCCCCATCTCTATGTATGGATATCATCTTTTTTCTTGTCTGGGTGGCTGAGCGCCGGCTAGGTCGCATGGAGCCCATGGTCGCAGAAGGTTCCAGAGTGCAGCAGGTGTGTTGTCTGGCGCAAGCCCAAAGGGCGGCCCAGACTGGCGAAGGGCCGCTGTGCAAATGTGTTGCCCCCACCCCCCACACGCTCCTGCCAGTCAGACCTCAGTCTGCCTGGCTTCCCAAGCTCTCACACTATTCCTGCTAGGGAGGAGCTAAGAAAGAAAGAATGAAAAAAAACCCACAAAGGCAGGACGTTTCTCCAGAACTCCGTCCTTATTACAGCGGGGAGGCTGTGATTAGCAGGGGCCACAATAAGGCCGGCCAGGAGATGCATACCAATTAGCCTTCCAAGAGCACTCTGGGCCTCATCGCTATGGAAACTCTACCCCACGCTCCCCCCCCCCTCCCCCCACACACACACCTCCTATCCACTACACACACACACACCACACAGAGCCATGAGGAAATGGTCTGAGGATGTTACAGAGAGCAATATGTCACAAAGCTAATAAAAGTGAAATGGGGTACACAAAGTGAAAGAGCGAAGAATGGAGGCATGGGCTGTGAATGGGCACACACGAGGCCTGACTATGGATTGGCCGGTGGGTGGGGACGAGGTCCTCAGCTGTCATGCGGCAGAATTTAGCAGAATTTATTTGATGAAACACACATGGACGCATGCAAAAAGCCAGCCCTACTGTACGGAAATCTCTTTAACTGAGATTAGTTTCTTAGGTCAGTGGGGGGGGGATTCCCACACTAAATTCAAACAGGGGATTCAATGAAGGTTCAGTCCTTGATTACAGTACCTGTTTTATCTTGGTCATCATTAAAGGACATGCAGTAGCTCCCACCAGAAGATGTTGTTAAACTAATAGTGAAAGGTAATTAATTGAGGTGATTTTTTTATGCTAAGTATATAAAAACAAAACAAAAAAAATCGGTGGCGGCCAGGAGCAAACATTGTTCTTGAAAAATCATTTTGTTAGAAATTTCCTTTTTAATGAAGGAACAAACTAATTTTATAAAGCTCTGGTTTTTACACTGTTATCCAAATTCAATTAAGCATGTATGAATGCACTGAGACAATCTGAGATTATTGGTAATTATCATTACTTTCTGTGACAAATAACAAAATGTGCTATGCATATTCTCTCTCTCTGCACATTAACCCATCCCAATGACTGCATGTAAAATGCAACTTCCTTTAAACCATGGCTCCAAATCCCTGACCTTCTCAGTGAAGGGACCAGAAGGTGAGTAACTGGCAGTATTTAACACAACAGTCCAGAGGGTGCGTAACTAAGGCCCTGTTTACACTTGGTTTTAAAATGCGTCTTGGGCGATCGGATCACAAGTGGACAGCCGAGACACATCGCCGTTTACACCTGTGTCTAACATGGGTCCAGCTGACCACTTGTGTTCAGATTTCATTACTGCCTACGTCACCCCGCCTACGTCAGTCTCTGTCGCTAGATTTGTTTAGCACGGGCTAGCTAAGAAAACAAACATGTTTCAAGAACTAATACACATGTACGGGCTATTCCAACTGTTGAGATTAGCAGGACAAAGTCATTTGCGATTTGAAAAGAGCGCAGGACAAGATGAAAAAGGAAGAATATTAGAAAAGCATTTTTTCAAGCGTTGGCGCGCTGTCACCAAAACAACCATCACGTCCTGCATTGATGACGTATTTTCCTGTTACATCCTTGTTCGGGATGCATTCAGGACACATTAGCGTTTACACTACAAATGCGTCCCAGACCACCTCGGCAAATGGTTTGAGTGATCACATCACAATGCGTTTTGGTGGTTGTTTACACTTGTATTTAGTGCTGTCCACTTGTGATCCGTTCACCCGAGACGCATTTTAAAACCAAGTGTAAATGGGGCCTAACAGTATTTGAAACACCACGCTAGAGGGTGTGTAACTCAGCAGTACGTAAGATGAGCGTATGAGGACATGAACATTCTGTGAACGTAACACTAACTACTTCTGCTGAGTGGACACTGGAGTTGTGTGTAAGTCACTGTGTATTCTGCAGAGCTACTGATTACCATGCCAGAGGTCCTTCTGCTGAGGTGTAAAGGCAAGCAGGACAGTTTGGCAGCAAACTAAGGTCTGGCCTAAAACCATAGAATAGGGATGGGCTTCTCTTCTTAAACAAAGGCCTTTCACCATCATATTTTGTCACTTGAGCTCTTCCCCACATAACATAAAAATGCATAAGGCTACCACTGGATTCCAAATTTGGAAAAAAGTTAATCATTTGCAAAGTTTAGTAGCTCAAGCAAATCCTTATGAGCTTGACCTTGATATTCTTATTCATCTAATATGTCAATAACATAAAAGGAATTATCACCCCATCTTTATAATCCCTACTGTTAAAATTACGGTTGTGTGTTTTAATTGTATGAGACAGCTTCATGTTGCTTTTTAGGTAGCTGCATGCTGTTGGCTATATTACACTGGCCCCTTGGCTTTGAACTGTGTTTCTCATGCACTGTAAGCCACCATGTGCAATGGTGTCTATCAAATAAACAAAAACATGCCAAACAGGACATTAATAGAAATGTAGAGGCACAAGGTCACACAAAAAGTGTGATTGATTGATTGGTCTGTGATGTGCATCTGTGTGCATATAATTAATTATATAATATAATATAATATCATTAAATAATTAAATAATAATTTCACTTTAAAACTGAGGATGACAACTCCACAGACAAACAGTGTTGTTTGTTGGTTAAGGACAGTTTTTAAGAGGGAACATCTTCTCTATGGGGCTTGAAATTCTCTTCATGTGACAGTTATCGACAGTATTCAACCTGTTTATCTCTGTAGATATGATGTGGTTGGATATTACAAATGAGGTAGATGTGGAAGCAGGCAAAAATAGCTTCACAAAAAACATAACATTGTTATATATTTAGTTAAGTGTATGTGTGCTACAGGAAAGAAGAATCAGTGTGGTTCAAATAAGACAGTGACCCAATGGGAATGGAATTTCAGTTTGTTGTCAGAGAAAGAAAATGAACTGTTAGAGAAAGAATTATAGAGCAAGTGTTCTATTGAACAATGAATTTAAAGGTGCACATTAGATGTCACTGACAACAAGCCCTGTGCCTGTGTTAAAATGCCGAACATTTGTCAGATGCAAATGAAAAGATGTCATACCAAGCTTTTATCTTGAGAGTCCACAGTTAAACAATAAACTGCATGGTCTTGAATGCAAGCTGATGGGGTTTCATTAAGCGGCATTACAGGTGCATTCAAGTATGAAATTTAAAATGTAATGATTGCTAAACCTTTACGGTGTGGCAGTTCACACTCTCGCAGCGAATGACGATCTTATCTGCTGTCAACATGACACAATATTCTTGTTTACGACAGGCAAGACAATTGAGCGAGAGTTTGCTGCTCGTTTGGATTCCCAGTGGTGCCTTGTGTTTCAGTGTCTGCCAGAGAGTATATTATGCACAGCACTGAACACTGCATGCACACAAGCCAAATTTGTGCCACAGCTTTGTCAGTGGTGAAGATTTCACTGTGTGCACACCTTCCCATTAAAGTCACCAATCACACATCCACATATCTGTATGGATAACATGTAAAAATTATAACTCATGTAAGTTGCTCTGGATAAGAACGTCTGCTAAATGACAATAATGCAATGTAACATGGGGTGGGGGGTGGACTGGTTTAAGTTATTTTGCTCATCCCAGATAAAGCATGGCATGGTAAAGCTACTGGAACGATACCAGCTGTCCTGGTCTTTCTGTCGACGGCGTTAGAAACGATCACTCCTGCTTCCTGAAGGACACGGGTTGGCTCCCAACCCCGCTCTATTGTCCAAAAAGATTCAGCTGAGGTGTGGAATGGGGGAGGGGGGAGTGAAAGGCCTTATTAACGCAAACATTTCTAATCTATTATTGATTTCATTATGATGCATGAGCAGGCGGCGAGCTGATTGCCATGAGAGACGTCCCGCCGAGCGGGCCCCGCCCGCCCGGATGATTTCTCCTCCCGGCGCACTCCAGCGTCCCCCCGTCTCAGGGGGACAGCACTGCCACGAACGTCGCCAGCCCTCCCCGGGACTCGTTTCATCATTTTAATTAATTTCTAATCAGACGACAGTAAACTAATCATGAGACGCATTAAACAATGACATCTCTGTTTGTGAGGCACCAGGAGACTGTTTTCTGTAAACAATGGTGAACAGCATGCTGGGAACTAATGCACTTTCTCTTCACTTTTTTCTTTTCTCTTAAAGTTCAGAGTATCCACGTGTATGTGGATATGAATGAGAAAAAATGTTTAAAAAATGAATTTTCCTTCATTTCAAAACGAGAATTATACAACCATAGAAAATAAATTGTGTATAGAACCATACACAATATTTGAACAACCAGAGAGTAAATGGTGATCAAATAAATGTTATATACATGAATCTCAACAGCACTTCAATGAATGAATGAATGAACAGCACCTTGAGGCTAACTGGACATCATAGTCTGAAACTGTAAGAACTGCACAAGTCCCAGCCAAACCCCCAATTAATGACAGTGGTGATGCTCTCACTGCACTGAGAGAGTTATCTGGATGACATTCATTATGCGAGGAGCCACAGACACCACAGATTAGGATCACAGCTGAAATTTCAGGAGACTGATTTCAGAGTTGGGAGATCTAAAATCAGATAAAGGACATTGAAAACTACAATCCGCAATCTATAATCTACAGCCTCTTTACTCAAATTCATTTCCCCCCAATATAGAAACAGTGACTGATTTGACACATTTTTGTCTCTTTTCTATATTCCATACTGACTTCAAAATAAACCTGAAGCACACAAACAGACTTGTGTATAGAATTTAAATGCGTTCACAAGGTCAGAATGATAAAACCTGAATTTGTATCCAGAATAAAATTTTAAATCAATAAATACATAAATTGCTCAAAAAACAGAGCAGGCAATACGATTGAGAGTAATGGCATAAAGCATAAATCCAGAGTGTTTCATCTCTACAACAGCATATCCGTGCACATACATACGCACGCATATAGATATGAAAGGCAGCGAGAGGGGGGAGAGAGAGGGCCCTAAGAGCGCAGAGGTAAAATAGCCATGCTGGATGGGGTCCAGGGGGAGGCGGGCGGAACAATGGGCCTGAGCTGAAAGGCCCGCTTGCCTACCATTGTGAGCCATCGGAATGGAGAACGACGGCGAGGTTCTCCCAGGCGCGATGTTGTCTTTATCATTCAAGGTCTTTATGCAGCTCAGGCCCAGACGCAAATAAAAAAGAGTGAGTGAGTGAGTGAGTGAGTGAGTGAGTGAATGTATAAGTGTAGCACAAAGGCCAGGATGAGCTGTCGCATTGCTGTTTACAAACACAAAGCCGGCGTTTGGGGGGGGGGGGGGGGGTAGGCGATTTCGAAGGCTGAGGGGGTCCACTATTGTTCTCTCAGTCCGGGAGGTGAAACTTCAGCTCCCACCCTGACCAATCCCCCCCCCCCCCCCCCCCCCCCCCCAAACACCTCTGCGGTCACACGGGTACCAGGGAAAAGAGGGGTAATCGGAGAACCTTGAATCATCTCCATCCGTTCAGGCCGACTCCCAGAGGGCCCCCTGCCCACCGCAACACCTGTGACATGCCACGCTTGGCAAGTGAACTTGGCTGCTTGGAGGACGGATCTTTTTTCCACTCAAGGACGATTGCCCCATTGGACCAGCACGGCCTGCTTTCGGCGAGAGTGCTAAGTTTGCCACACGGCCATTTGGCACAGCAGACAGGCCAGGGGAGGCCATCAGGTTGCAGGTTGAGTCTTATAGTGTAAGCTGTCACTATTATACATGAAACACATGCTCAGACTGTCAGAGAAGACTGCTGATGAGGGGTATTTACTCAATTATATCTCACGCTCACCCAAACTCTGCGAGATGCATTTCAAAAATATTGCACTTATGTCATAAGAAGTACTGAAATGAAGCCTACAGAGAAACAAATGCCTCACACATGCCTAAATACATTACTTAATATATACTCATTTGTCCGAACATACTGTAGTATGTCATGTACTGAAACATTTGGGCCTATCCATTGATAATTCAACCAAAGCCATTAGCAAAGGTCAATACAGGGTTTGAGCTACCAGCTGTGTGTTTGAAGAGGCACTATTGGAGTTGAGCATTATAAATCCAGTGGTCTACAGCCATGTAATGGTTATGCTCACTTTATGCTGTTTCCTCTGGGTGTATCTCTTGAGTTTCTTATCTCTTGACTCTTGAGAGTCAACTCTAGCATTTCACATACACAGAAATACCATGACCCACCAGAGCCCACCAAAAGCCATCTGTCTCACCTTCATCGTTCAGTTACGCTGTCTGTTTCTAGAGACTGCTTTTTCCAGCTGACCTGGGTTTCTGGTTCACTCTGGAAAACTCACCTTACACTCACTCAGCACTTTGCGAAAATTCACTCACTCAGTTGTTGACTGGTTGATCGATTATTGACTGGATTATTGGTCATCAGTGCCTCAGGATGAGGCTGGATAACCCGGAAAGGCCAAAATGTTGAATTCCCTGTCACATGCCTTTTTCTTAAATACCAGAGCAGGGCTGGGATTTGAACTTCCAACTCTCCTGATCTGAGAAAGATTGGCATTAGACTAATGCCCTACAACTGGTAAAATTCTTCTAATGGTTTGCACAAAATTAAGACACACACGGTAGACACAACAATCGGACAAAGTATGCACAAGATTAACTGATGATGCTTAATTAACCATTGGAAATATTTATAGCACCCTCTTTATCACTGTTCAGGTGATTCTATAACCACTCCCATGTAATCACTGCACTCCAAGATGAGTCACTCCGATCACTGACACTCATTCAGGGGTCTAACTGATGAGGACCATCTCAGAATTTCCACAGGAATCCAGAGACACACAAAGCATAATGCAGGTTTCCCTTCTGTGCCATCACATGGGAAAACAACACACTAAGTATCAAAGTACATGACAGTACAATGTATGATTTCAAATACAATTTCTATAAAACCAATACAATGGTCAACGTCCTATAAACCAAACCGTGGGTGTGACAGGCAGTACGGAATATGATCTCCTGCGATTAAATGCATGCAGATTAGAATAAGAATGAGGGTCCACATCATTTTTTTTTTTTTACTAAGATTAAAAAGGAAGGAAGCTGACATGCAGCAATGAGTCCTTCCAAGACCCGGCCCTTCCAAACTTAAATGGGGGGGAGGGGGGATTATCATTCTTAATCTCCCAGCACCCAGGCAGATAATTCCACAGTGTTCCGTACCGTGTGTATATTTAGCCCCTAAATTCTCCCTGTTGATTCCAAAGCCTCTGCCTCCTCTTCCCACTCGGCCATGTAAGTGGAAGAGGGTAAGCCAAGCCCGGATAATAAGCTGAAGCCCGAGCAAATCTCCCCGGGGCTGAGGGGGATTACGCTGTTCATCTCCAGCAGGATCAGCCACTTACTCGGCGATGTTTGCTCTGATATTGACGATACGATATCCTGATCTTATTACATGCCAATAAACACCAGCCTTCAGGCTGTGAAAAAAGATGGGGGATTACACCAACGCCGCTGGCAGTGCTGCCAAATCCGGAGGAATCAGCTAAGCCATCTAATCACCCGTGGCCAAAGCCAGAGAGCACCCCCCTGTGGAGGGGGTGTGGGGATCACCCTGACCCAGACCCCGTGCCACCAGCCCCCCCACAGGTCTGAAATCACACAGGTAATCTCTGGATACTGGCCACATGCTTCTGAGAAATGTGGCCTGTGTCGGAGGTTATAGTACGGTAGTATAGTAGTGTAGGTTCATGCCTTGACAACCGGAATGATAACCAGATGGCTGCAGGGTCCAAATCCCCTGAGGGAGGTTGTGTTTTAAACAGTGGAGGAAGGAACCAGTTCCAGAAAAAGAATTTTGATTTAAAAACATCTATAAGGCATACTGCAGCCTAGAATCAGGTCCCTCAACAATCTCAATAAGAAAGAAGAGTTTCCTTACCTGGCTGAAGTTTTGAGAATATGTACATGTGCACAGAAGAAAGACATGACTATAACAGTAGAGAGATGTGGTTTTGGTCTTTGTGTGGAGCTGTATGGTTTTGCTATGTAAATTAAAAACACTACAGTTACACATGCAGTGCTTGATCTCAGTCTGTGTCACAGAGGGCCAGTGCAAGTCTTTGGCATAAAGTTATTTGGGCAGGGTCTTCCAAGGTTGATCCAAGCTCAGCATTCAGGAAGAAAACAGAAAACAATGATGTCACATGAGGGAATTTGCTATTCTGATCAGTTGGGTTTACATGATATGCCAGTTGTTTTACTTTTCTAGTCCCTTACTAGTCTCTTACCCATCTCCCTTGTAAATATACCTTTTACTAAAACTTTTTTTTTTCTTTGCTTTGTTTTTTTTTACCATTTTGCACTGTAAATGTTTTCATCTCAATAGCCTAAACTTGGCTACTCTGGGTCAAACTGCTGTGATATCAGTTCAGCTTGAAATCTGACATATTTATTTCAGTCATTTTGCCGTAGCGTTTTATGTTCTGAGATTGAATTAAATGCTTTTTGTGTATGCACATATAGTGCCCTCCATGTTTATTCACACCCCTGAATAAAAAGGAACAAAGGCACGCTCTACAAGAAACAATGTACATACTGGATAATTTTTTTTTCTGCTCAAAATGTTTTAAATGGAATACTTTGATCTTAATGTCATTACAATGTAAAAGTTGTTTTGTTCTACTCATTTCAGAAAACATGAGGGTCACATTTGTGCATGGCCCTTGTAGTAAGTATTTTGTAAATCCTCCTCTTGCATGGATTACACTAATGAGACTCTTCCCATCATGTTTTATGAGGTTCTGGCACTTCTGAGTAGGATTTTGACCAGGCCTCCTGGCAAAATCACTCTAGATACTTTTGTTCTCATGCTTAAGTGAGAACCACAAATGTTCTATTGGATTGAGGTCTGACGATTGAGATGATGGACAGAGAACAAGTATTCTGTGCTCAGTTAACCATTCATGGTTTATAGGTTTGGATGAATACTTTGGATCACAGTCATAATGAAATGTCCATTTTCAGCTAAGCTGAGCTTCTTGGCAGAGGGAACCAGGCTTTTGTCCAAAATGTCCTGGTAGAAGTTATTCAGTTCATAACTCCCTCTATAATAAGGTCTCCAGAGCCCATGAAATCCACCCCAAGACATAATGAATGCCCACTATATTTTGCAGTGGGCATGGGGTCGTTTCAACAGCAAGCTTCACCTGTATGTAAATACCAAATGTAAAGCTGATGAGTACGTTCAAACAGCATAGCTTTCATTACATCTCACGATGAGACAAGCTTGTGACTGTCATTCAGATGAAGCATGATTCAAGGTGCCTCTTTTTGTGGCTTGCCTTCAAAACAAACAAATGTAAAAGCTGCATTTACAGCTGAGTCCTTGCAACTTGGCTCAACTCACTTATGAATGCAACTTCGAATAGTGCTTTTAGACTCGTCAGTCTTTGGATTTACAGTTGCTTCTTGAACCACTTGTCTTGCAGCTTAACTTGGCAAGATAGACATATGTGTATCCTCTTTCTGGTAGGGTTACCACTGTACCAGACACCTTACATTCATGAATACAATACTCTACAGTGGAAAGTGGCAGATTTAGGTTTTTATTCATTTCTTTATGGCCATTTTCCAACATGTAGAAGTGAATGACCATGTACCTACAATCTTCAGAGAGCTCTCTGATCTAGATAATGATGATACATGCTACCAATGAATCTACTACCTTTTATACCACAGGGAAACAGAAAGCCTTTAGATGTCACTATATACTTTCCAGAAGCTTTACAATGAGAGGACTATTGGTATATATTGCATTTGTTTCATCAGATTTTGTTTGCAATATTACTTAAAGGTGTTTGGTGGATTAAAAATCATTATTTGAAGCCAAATCTGAATTTGCTCTGCAATGATAGGTTGAGTGAAATGTTTTAAAATTTTTAGCAGGAAAAATTATACCACATGTACATTTCTTTTCTAGTATGCTTTTTGTTCCTACTTAGTCAGGGATATGAAGAAATACGAAGGCCACTGCATTTCCTTTATTATACTATATCTGTTCCTCAGAATGAAGATACAATCTTCGTAAAAGCTCTTTTCATGTCTCATTACACTGCATCTGAGATTCCGCATATATTTACAGTACATTAATATTTCATCTGAAATATGTGCACACATGTTTTTTGCAGGATGTTCTCTAAATCCCATCATTTTAGTGTAACACAGGTACAACAAGGGATGTCAGGCTTTTTGAAATATGGTCAATAGCATTTATGGCAACAGATATAGTTTGATTGCTACTGAAAAAAATTAACATGTGAAAGTGGAACAAGAGAAATGTGAACATCCCATTGCTCTTCCTGGGTCCCAAAAATGAACAGGGAGCTCACGAACCAAAATAATTTCCAATTGATTGCTGAGAAGCAAAGCAGCGCTAATTTGATTTTGTGGTGGCTTTGATCATAATTTAGATGAGTGTTTGTAATTAATCTAATGGCGTGTGCCTGTTAGTGAGGGGAACAGAGACTGAAAAACTCCAGTGATGATGGAGGAAGAGGAGGCAGATGTGTTTTCTCTAAGCCCATCTTACCCCCCGCACCTTCCCGATCATCCCAGTACATACGCACCATCTAATCTGCAATAACTCCACAGTAAAAATAATGAAGAACTGTAGCATACTGTTTCTGAAAAGCCCAGCATGTCAGAGGTGTCCCACAGCACTGACCCTCAAATGGTCTTATGAAATTTGACTACTGCATCATCCTTTTTCTCACAGCAGGAAATATGGACCAACAACATCTTCATCTTCCTCTTCCTCACTACTAACTGGCATTCACAAATTTTAAATGTTAACCCTAGACACTAACACCAATCTATGTCTATGAGGAGAGCAACATGCACAAACATCATAATTCAGACACTATATGCAGAAACAATTTACACATTCCATATTCTCATATATATACATAATTTAATATCTGAGAATTACAACGTATGTATAGATACATATATTATACAATAGATTTTCTAATATGCATGATTTATGTTGACATAAATCAAAACAATTTTCCATAAATTTTAGATTTTAACATAATAAAAATGTGTTTTGACATTTGTTATGCAAGAGAGTGATCTTAAGTCTAGCTCCCTAAACCTGTAATCTACACCCACTGCTCTTTGATCAACGTGAATATCCCTTCATAAATGTAACATTTCCAAATGTGGGCAAGTTGTACAGCAAATACATGCACAGGGAAAAGACCACATTTTTGTCATTCCTATAAAACAGTTGAGCTGTTTCTTATTATTATTATTATTATTATTATTATTATTATGTACTTTTGGCAGAAACCTAATGAAGAAGACCCTGATATTACATATTACTTACTACATATTACATACTTCATATTATATACAGCATCAATGAAACAGAGTGGGCAAAAGCACACAGAGGTGGCCCCAGAAAACAGCTGGGAGGGCCAGAACAGAAACACAGTAAAGTACACCCTTAACCACTACCCTCCGTGGCATGCTCTCTCAGGTGCGCCTGTATCTGGGCATCCAGGTGACCCAGCTTTCATGTGTAAACGCCACTCTCAGGTGACTGTAGCAGACTTTAAACTGTGGAGTGAATGCTATCATATGGCAGTGCTAATCCCAAATCGGGGGAGGGGGGGGAGGGGGGAACTGCACTGTTACCCTAGGCTCTATCTGATTGCTGCACTGCTGCTAACGTGTTGCACTTTGTCATATATGGGAAATGGGCAACATGGAACATAGAAAAATAATATGAAATAATATGACTGACATTAGTTTGGGATGGTGGTAAGGTCAATTAATCAGTAGGTTAGGGGTTTAAATTCCAAACCATACAATTGTACACATTAGACTCACTTCCATGTTCCACATCTTCCACATATATTTCTCAGATCTTACTGGTACAATGTGTATCTGTAGATTATACTCTTTCCATTATCTATGAGAACTGCATAGATATGTAAACTAAGGTGTCACTGATTGCTACAGTAAGTATCAAGCTGAATTAAGTGATGTGAATGCTGAAGAGAGAAATGAGAGTAACCCAGTTAAAAGGTTCTGCTACGGTCATATATACTGCAATGTAATGCTGTGTCATGCTTTCTTTTTGCGAACATCCCTTTGGGAAAGCCAGCGAGAGTTGTGTTAAAAACAGCTTCGTTCTCATCCTCTGCCGCAAACCGATCGGTTCCGCTGCGATTGCCCAATGTTCTCATCTATGAGCTGCGAGCGCTGCTCAAGCTGCAGGGTGTGCAAGGAGCCACATTTTTAACCACAGCAACAAAGAAACAAACAAAGGAACTAGCCAAGACCCGGGCCCTGTATTCGGTTTGCTGCACCAAAGGGTGGAGATTACCTGTTATTAGTTACAGACTCTGCTCAGCTCCTGCGGTGTCCCTTAACAAAAAGTGGATGCCCTCCAGGGTGTCACTTACACCCCGGTGTCCAAATGTGGACTGACAGGAGGCGCCAGGAGGAGGTAAGGTGAACGAGCAGCTTTACTGTGCTGAGCTTCTCCTTTATGGCATTGCTGCTCTACTGCATGGGGCAGCATTACTGTAATGAGCTTCTCCTGCACTGAGCACAGCACTACTGCACTAGTGCATGAAGCAGCTTTACTGCAGTGAGCTTCTCCTGCATTGGGCACAACACTGAAGTTGTTTACTGAGGCTACAGAGTGAACATCAGCGCCCCTTTCAGCATTCTGACCTACAGTTCCAAACCCTGATCCTTTCCCACCAAAGCACTCTCTTGCCTGCTCAGCAGAAATCTTCCTCTCCAATTCCTGTTGACTAACACCCTCTCTTTCTCAGACAAGAGGCAGACGTCCTGAACAGGCTGTGGAGTTTTCGGGAGAGCTCAAAGAGACTCCACAGCTGTAGGCTCGAGCACAGTCCCACCGCAGTGAGGCTTTCCCTCCTCCATCCCCATTTTTGTCAGGCCCACTCCCCTCGCTCCTGTTGCCAGGCATTAGACTCCCGTAGTTGTCACTCCGCCCAAATGGAATTAAGGAGCAGGAGGCAGATTTAAACCGCTTCCACGCAAATTTCCAACTGCGCCGGAATCCGCCGACAACAACAACACCAACAACAACAAAAAAAAAAAAACCCAAGACAGACAGGGGGGAAAAAAAAGAAATTGTCATATCATCAGAAATGTTAATAAAAAGTCACGGGTGTTGAGTGTGAGGAGAGCTGCCATTGCGCTTTTCACACCCTAATCAGCCCTGAGGCGGCGGAGTGGATTTGTGGGGAGAGAAACTGGGAAGTTGACCAAGGAAATGCTGTCCCTAAGATAGGCAGCTGTGGAATCACAGTCAATGCAGGACAAAAAAAAGAAGAAATTCTTTTGACTCACAGCAATGAAATAGGGAGGGTCTGAGAAATTGGGTGGACACCAAACACTGTAAGCCCAAGGGTATTTTTTTTCTTTTTTCCTTTCTTTCTTTTTCTTTACTTCATTTCATTTGTGAGGGAGAACAGAAGCACTTATCACTGTCTGTTTTCTTTGGGCATGTGTGGAGCATGAGGTGAGCATGTAACAGAGAAAGAGCAGGAAGAATGCCACAGAAAAAGCTCATGCGCCTGGATTTTTACAGTCTGCCCCTCATAAAGCCCCACTACAAAAAAGACAGTCATGAATTTATTAACAATTATGTTTCTGCTATTAATCATTTTTCCTATTTGTGCATTAAGTTCTTTATAAAGCCTGGAACAGGGCAATGTTTGTTTTCAAGGGCAGACTTTTTAAATGACAAAAACAGACATTAAAATGCCCACAACAATCCACAGCAATATTAAAAATCCTATGGAAATTAAAATATCTACAGTTCTAACATTATAACGAATACATGCAGCATACAACACAAATAATTTAGGATATGGTTTTTAAACCAATAAAAATCTGGTTTATCCTGTAAAACAACTTTTCTAAAGTTTGAAATATGTCCATTGATCCTAAGAGCCATTCTTTTCTTTGGGCCTTGAAATAAGTTATGATTTAGTGAACACAAAAAGAAAGATTCATTTTTTCTGTAATGTTCATTTAAGAAAGGTGTATAATAGTGTACTACATTTTATAAATGTACTTTTTCAAGTGTCAGAAGAATCCTTTTGTACGCAGTCCATTCTATTTGGGTGACCAAAGCATCTCTGAGCTCCTTGCTGGTTGTCTTGACAACCGCTGTAGGTTTAACACCTCTCTCTCTCTGCACATGAAGCAGTCACCTACTCCAGAGACAGGCTTCATATGGCCTATGTAAAGAAAGAGTGGAGTGCAGTCATATATGCAAGCAAAAATTTGTTGGATAGTTCTGAGTTAGTTAGGAAATCAGTTTATGCAAATGAGTTTAGATTAAACTACTCCAATGAAAATGGCTGTACCTCCTAAAGAAAACATGAAAGGGCTTTAAATAAATCATAACACATAACACACGCACCTTGTTTTGACTACCATCTTCTTTAGCCACCACCTGAGAGAGGAGATATTTCCATTTTCGCAGTAGCTAGGAGATAGTTACTGAAAAAATAGTACATGACCAGGAGAAACCAGCGCTAGTCTTAATCCTGACAGCAACCTACAGATGAGGAGGTCAGTGGTAAAATGCAGCATGTAGCATATATGAAGATGGTGGTCATGTTTCATTTTCTTTTATTTAAAGGAGAAATGCATAGTGTTTATTTTCCACCAGGAAAAAGCAACAAGAACAGTTAATAGTTGATCACTCTTTATGCCTTCACACATGAAAAACCTTAATGCTTAAAGTACATATACAGTGTTAAAAAAGCTTAGCCTGACACCATACTGTGTTTCATTCAAAATGCAGCTTTATGCCCCTTATCGTGGGCCAGGCTAAGGCAATGTCCACACAGAAATATTCCCTTGGCTGTCCTCCCACAAATCCTGCTCTGGACCTTGCCACATATGGTACGCACTGCATAGCATGTTTACATATCTGTGAAACCTGAAACACGTGTACGACTTAAACTGCTATTCTCTCAATCAATCTCTGGTGCATGTACTGTGATTGGCATCACAGTTGATGCCAAGCGGAGAAGTGGAGAACAGAGAACAATGCCATCAGCAAAGTGACTTGGTGCAATGTGCCTTAGTGACTTGGTGACTTCAGATGCTGTGACGGTGTGATTCTTAAGAGGTTAAGGATATTACAGTCCTGCATCACACTGCTGATACACAGACTTATTATTCTGAGTTTGAGTTATTTTGAGCAGTCAGGAGAAAAAGACCTATTCACATTTTCCTGGAAGAAAAAGGAGGCACATCTGAAGTCAAAAAGAGCATATTCAAATATAAGACACATTGAAATAAACAGAAAGACATATCTAAATGCGTGAGCCAACATATGATGTTAAAAGAGAAAGAATTTTTTTAACTCTATCATTTTAAGTCTGGTTAAAAAGGGGGCCACTCTGCTTTTATATTATTATGGCATGTATGAAAACTCAAAAGTTAGTGATTTATTCCCAGGAAAGCTGAGTAATGCAGCCATCTGGAGTGGTGAACATAGAGCATACTGTCGCTGATCCCTTGAGTGAGGTTCTCATGGATAATACCTACAAAAAACTGCGAGATGTACATTCCCAAGGATAACTGCCAGACAACTATGTAGTGTAATAAATATGTAATCCTTCTAGGCCTCTGACATAACCAGATATTTCATCCTGTGAATACCTATTACCTAAAGATGAGTAGGGTTTAAATATCTATGGTCGGAATTTGAAGTCTGTGGTTACAAAGGGGGAAAAAACACTTTAAGTCCCTCTTCCATGTTGCTGAGACAGAAAACACTCCCTATCGAGCAAATGCCTTCTGTATTTTCCAGCGAGAAATCTCCCTCAATTTGCTAAAAATGACTGACAAATCCCCAGACAATGCAAGGACAAACCTGGCTGGATCCAGCTGCAAGCATGATGACAGCGGGCAGTGTTTACCTCTAAGACCGCGTGTTGTTGTTCCCCTCTCTGGTCTAATCTCTACATAAACAGCACACGACAAAGCGACGCCGCAAACGGCTCAGCAACGGCGCGACACTGCCAAGCTAACGGGATTTAATGAGGTCCATTTGCACGTCAGTTTATTCGCAAACACAAAATGCAAAGAGGAGAAAAAAAAAGAGAGAGCAGGGGAAAAAAAAAGAAACCTGAATTAAAGGGCAAATTAAATGCAGGTCAAGGCATCCGTCAGGTTGAGAACGGCCTTGGATGATGGCACGACGTTATTATTGCATTGCACTGGCTGTGTCAGGTGTGAGTGGTATACATCCATTTAAAAATTGCTCTTACACCAACCTTGTCAACTCTCACATTCTGCATCTCTCCTCTTAAGCGAAAAGGTCGGCTCCTTTGTATCTCTGAGGCTGAGCACCCAATCAGATTGCGTTTCTAGTCCTCGTTCCAACGGCTGATGTCTCCTGCTCTGACAGGTTTATTACATGCATTAAATAACGGCCATGAGGTAGTTCCAACCAACACACAAAAAATGAATGCACAGCAGCAAATTGTGTCTCATATTTCATTCCAAAGATTTAAATCAATATATTTTAAATGACTGTTTGCCTCAATAATCAATGCACACTGAAGGGCAGAATTGTGGCAGAGCGTTAAGATGCGGGGCAGAAAGGTGCAGAAACCAAAAGGGTTCTGCTTCGATTCCCTGGTGGTCCACAACTGTTGTACCCTTAGGCATAGTACATTACACAAGTTGCCCCAATAACTATCCACATTTGAGAATTTGTAAGATTTTTACATTACATTATAATGTGTACATTGCTCTGGAGCGTGTCTGCTAAGTAATGCAAAATAAGTAATGTAAAAATAAGTGTCATCAAAGTCATGCCTGTTGTAAAATTTGTCTATGTGTGGCTCATGAGTGGGTTGTGCTGTCTGCCATATGCAAACTCTTTAGCTTACAGTTCTGTATGCAGACCTGTATTGAAGTTCAAATTCACTCTGTGCAGGAGACACTGAGATGAAGGCCAGAGCTTAGCGATGCAGCGTGTGCCTGCTACAAGGATTCTCTCAAAGAATTCACTAATGCTCACACTACCAGGGAGTTCAGTTATTCATCAACTTTGACAATACAAAAAATTAATTAATTGGCACGTGCATATCAAAATAATTTCACCCTAATTTATGGAGTGCTTCTGCACTGAAGTAACAAAAAAGATGCCTATTAAACTTAAGGGTCTTTATTTCATGTACTCATTAAAGGGATTGTAGAGCAGCATTGCATTAATTTCGGCATTTCATCCTCTCAGTATGCTGATGTTGAAACTGAACATAATGATGTCATTGGGCCCTGGTTGTTCGATGGCATACTGAACATCTTCTACAATTCAGCTGTATTTCATTCATGATTAGCTTTAATCTTAATTAAATACATTTAATTACTCTGGCAAATAGTATTGCTAATATTGCTAACTTGAAACAACAAAAAAAACATTTAATCAAAAATACTAAAACCAAAAAGTTGCAAATGCTGAATAAACAATTAAAAGTTATGATCTTTTTTGAGAATGTTTTTCATGTATCCATCAACGTATTGTGTGAGAGACACAGAGAGAGGGAGAGAGAGAGAGAGGGAGGGAGAATGAGAAAGAGACCAGCTGAGAGAGCGCGCTTTCTTGTGTCGCTAAACCCACCTTATGTAAGGCACAATTTTAACACACTGGTCAGAATTGCTGAATCAAAAATAGTAGATAAAGTTACTAATATATGAATATAGACAAGATAGAACTCCTCATACTGTTAGTTGAGCTTGTCTAAGTTAATACCAAAAAAAATCATCTCTTTCAACCCTCATTACCTGGGATTGTCAGACAGCCGTTTGACTGTGATACACAGACAGATAGTCCACTCTATAAGATTGCTATTTAATTGCCATTGTATGGCCTGGGCTTGGAGATCGGCCCAGTGCACAGACAGCAAGTCTGATTTGGCCTGACACTGTCACACCTGAAAAGACTCACTCTTTAAAAGGAGAGTTAACCATATTAGCAGTCTGAAATGATATTGCCGTTATTACAGTTTCTTTAATGTCTGTGCAAAAGGGCAGCCCACAGGCTCAGAGAGGCTGGACTGCCGGCATTGGCTGGCTGTGCAACGCTGCACCGTGATTGAATAGAAGTCGATGGCTCCAATATCATGGCCAGCGCTCCACCGCCTGTCAATTTACCGCCGGCCATCGTCGCGGCTAAACCACACTTTAAAATGACAAGGAGAGGCCCGAGGGACAGCACACAAAGGAGAGCCGGGCTGACCAGCGCTCAGGTGAAATTGAATTGGAAATCTTCCATGCCTCATTAGCATAACAAAGCGCAGTGTTGCTTTAGACAAGGGCTCCCTTTCTAATGTAGAAAATCAATCTTTCCTGGGGCCCCGGCATTGTTCTCCCAACTGTACAGGTGTCCCTTCAATGCTCCTTAATCAAAAGTGTCAAAACAAAGTTAGAAGTTGTCTCTGCACCACCGCCTGCGTGCGTGTGCGCACGCATGCCAGCTCAGGCTCATTCACTGCCCCGCTCCTCCTGGGACGCCCTGCAGCTGACGCACAGCCTGGCCCTCTTTCTCATCTGACCCCTATAGTTCCATCTGTACCTCTTCACTAGTGGTTGAGGCTGAAAGGTCCCGGGTCTGTGCTTGCAGTTTTTGGGAATGGATACGCTCGGCGAGAGAAGGGTTCCCAGCACCACCGAATTGCACATCCCATTCCCGTCCCCTTTGTTTGGATGCTGTGACTGACGCAGCATTGTCAGTATGGCTCTGGGGGACAGGAAGCCACTGTGTGGCAGGATTCAGTCCTCACACTACCGAGCTCAGAACAAAAGTGAACAGCACACAGCCCCCTATGAACAGGAATCCCAGTGATGGGTAATGGCGGGAGGTGGGTGGAAGTGCCCGAGGAGACAGATTTCACACCTACAGCATCTTTAGACTGGTCCCTTTGTTTTTCTGTTTTCTCTTTTTTCCTTTTTTGTTGTTTGTCCTTTTCATATTTTTTCCTTATTTCAGCTAATCTTCCCTAATACAGAGGCAGTGATGGTTGGACTTCATAAGCGGTCACTTCCTGAGCCCTGCAGAGATTCCCACAATCAAGAGTGCATTAAGGTGGACAGTAAGGTCATCATCAGGCACAACCAGCCATAAAGGTGACAGGCAAACTAACACTCACTGACTGCCATGTATGGCAATAACCATGCTTTAACTAGTTACAGTCAAGGCCTCAAACTTTCCTTCTGCTCATCAGCTTCTCCTTCAGCCATTTTTCAGTTTTTTGGGGATTCAGACTTAACTTACACACCTACATATCTATTCAAATGTGTGTTACAAAGATGCGTGCTGTTAATAAATGTAAATTTCCCTGGAAAACCACATTTTCTTGGCCTGAGTCTGGTACATTTAAAATGTCATTAGACTATCAAATATTATTATTTTTAAAAAAGGAAAAACACAACGTTCAAAGTTTTCCCTCATATTATTCATTGGGTATATTACACAGCAGAAAATATTATACAATATGGAAGCTTGTATATACATACTAGCCATATAAATTACACTATAGTGTTGTTAAACTGTCAATATGAAATTGTCTGTTTAATATTGAGAGCAGTGTAATTTTATGAAGGTACCTGTGTGCCATGCCATCCTAAACAGGACATGTCTGTAGCACCCGGACACTAATGGATGGTGTTTGTGGTCTGAATTTGTGATTGTTTCAGACTAGCTAGCTATCCTGTAAGACTTTGTGTTCTGGGATACCTGTATCAGCACTCTCATTGTGCACTATCCAGAAGGATTTTTTTTTCATTTGTAGCTAGATGTATGGTCTTCTTACGATCTGCATAGGCCTTGAAAATGCATTCAGTGTAGCTGAGATAGCTAGCAAACATTTTCCTTCACAGCAATGGTCTTATAGGATTATGTCATGAAAATTAAACAAAAAAGTGCAAACATTTAAATGCTAGCAGGACCAATATGCCAAATAGTAGTGTTCAGTTTGCAAAGAGCAAATGTTTTTGAAAGAATCTTTTCAGTGTACTTTATGTACTGGTTCACTATTCCAAAAGATCTGTTCATTTGACTCACCAGTCAGGCAATCCCCAATATGCTTTGAGCGACAAATACCCAGCTTACAGTTTATAGAAATCTAAAAAAAATAAATAAAAATGTTACTTTGGGGCAGGCAGTGTATCAAAACTTTGACACTGAATGTAAATGCATTGACAGGCATTGACATTTAATGTAAGTACCCACAATCACTGCACAAATCAGTACACAATACTATGATTCTTGTTCAGTGAATGCAGTTTGTTCATCTGTCCACTTCTTTCAGTTTGTGGGTCTCATGCTGTTCACTGAGTCACTACTGATTTGTTCAATTCCTCCAGTTCGTTCAGTCTTTCAGTACATCTCATTCAGTGAATCTTGCTCACTTCAGTTCATTCAGTGTGTTTCCTTCACTGACCATTCCTAGTCATACTGTGTAGTTTAACACATAGCCTATAAAAATTGGTCTGTTATGGAAAAATCTTTATATACTTGACATTTCAGCAAGCAATCCAAACAAGTCTCCACTGTTTTATTAAAATAATTACAAATGAAGCTATTTGTTCAGGATATTATAGAATTAACAACCTACTTTATTTTTTAAGATATATGCTCTAACTATTTTTAAGATACATGCTCTAATTATGTCTAGAAATTTTACAAAGGAGTAACTACTATAGAAGGACTACTATATAGTTTGTTAGTTATTTCATATAAGCCTAGTTAAAAAGGGAACAATCCAAATGACACTGCAGCACTACTTAGCAGCAGTGAAGCCATTACATTAATTAGAAATTTACTTCATTTTTTACGTAGTCAGTGTGTGAGTTTCGCAACAAATTGGCATTGCATGCTCATTATCATGCTAGCTAGAGAGTATTATCTTAACTGAGCAGACCTTTGTTTTTTTTTTTTTTGTTAATGTACTAGACATTAGGTTAAAGAGAACAAAGTCAATACAGTGAATTAAAACACGTGGAGATAGGCCTTGCACTGTAATATTGTTTCTATCTTATAATTGCTCAATATAGGTAATAATGAAGCAATGAAAAATATTTTTATAAACTGCTCTGTAGATATAAATTAACCTACATAATAATGATAGTAGATGTTTCTAAAACTAAGTATAGGTGATTTTGCTATTTTTACTGAATGATAAAATCAGATTTTTACAGCATGTGTCAGCATGTGTTTATTTTGCAGTGATGTCACTTAACCGCATTCTGCAATTTCAAAAGGGGGGGATCTGTTGTATGACCTGGGTTTTTTATCAGCCCATTTCACTAATTCACATCAGAGAAGCGCAGTCTGGCTTAATCAGTGACACAGCAAATGAATCTTTCTACTGAACTGAATGAAACGATTCAGTCCAGTAAAAAAGTCAAAATGCCTATTGCTAATGGTAAGTCGTACCTGTGTCATAAGGAGACAAGTGAGAAAGCATTGTGGAACCATTGGATAATGTACTAGCCACATAAAATATTGCCAATATCTGGGGACTAGGATGCACAGTTCAGAGATTCCACAATGAGATTTCACAATGTACGTTAACTGTAGCTGGAACAACTAAGTTGCATGACTTTGCATTATATTTTATCATAACTGGGATTGTAGTGCAGATTTATCTGGCTTTATCCAGGTTTTTCGTAAAAGAATCAGAACCATAAATTGCCATTTTGTCCATCCAAAAGTGCTTGATATTATCTGTTTGTCAACCCCATACTATCAATACTATCAAGCGTGCTGCACACTCACCATCTGCAAACTGGGTTGAGTCTCTGCCACCTTTACCTTTGCCACAGAGACAGTGTTGTAATATCTTGCTCTCTGTGCCTCTAGCTAGCGAAGATTTTACCACTGATTCACTAGCCTCAGGAACACTTAGTACCTACAACTATAGGGCACATGGCAATTTGTTCTTACAAAACCCTATGACAGAGGACATCTATGACCTCTGAGGTATCTATGTACATATGTGCAGGCATGTAGGAGCATTTTAGTGTGGCCAAATTAATTTATGGTTGAGTTGAACTTTTGTGAATGAATGTGTTTTGCAGTCTGTACCTCCACGTTTCAGATGACAAATGATAATATGTCTAAAGAAAGTAAACATCCAACATTTCACTGCAGGACTAACTATGTAGAGTTATCAGATGGAGTTAACTTATTCAAATGTAAAGTTCAATATATGTCAAATATAAACTTCATTTTCTATGTTTATTTTCACTGGCCTTTCAACCTTTTCCTGCATGGAAAAATTGCAAAGAGAAAACAGTTAAGCATAGTCAGACTATGCATATCTTATACGACACATCGTATACTTCCTCTCTAGGTGTTTTTACAGTGTCGCTCGTGGCATGCTTTTCTAAGATTTTAGAACCACCAACCACATGTCAATCAGACCAATGGCCAGCCCCACCCCCAACCCCCCTCCATTTTCCAGTGGGAGAGGTATTCGAGCCAGGAACTCGGTGAAACAATTCAGGCCAGCCTGGCACGTAATTGAACGGTGGTTGAATGCGTCTACCACGCTCTCCCTAGTGCCTGAGAGCGTGGTGCAGGCACTGCACCTCCGCCTGAGGCCATTGTGCTGGTGCTCACACTCCGCAGGTAGAGGAAGAAGAAAAGGCAAATCAAATGAACACATGAAAAGAGCGCGCACAGAGGAGGGGAGGGAATGCAGAACAGCGGTTTTATTTTCATCTGCTGGTAACACAGTTACGGGTGGAAAAACTGCATTCTCAAATCCCCTTAAAACAATCCAACCCCATGGTGGTTCCTGGGAAGAACTTGCGCTCAAAGGTGTTTGTTATGATAAGGTGAGTCGCCATTTATCGGCACGTTGGCAGACGTATATTACCATAATAATGATTTAAGCTTCCTAATCCTCGCCGTCTAATGAACGTCTTCATTTTCTACGAGCGGCAAGGAGCGCGGCCTGCCGGATGGTGATCCTCCAGGTCCAGCGTGCTGTCCCTCCCACGTCCCGTGGGAGACACCCCAAAGGCTGATGGGTAATTTTCTGAAATACTCCCTCTGTTTATTGTGTCTCAGTCATTCTGTAAGTCCTCTATTGTACATAAGGCCACACACATTGGGAGCAGAAAAAAACCCTTTATTTACAGTTCTCTGTGCATGTTCTGCTTTCTACAGGGGTGAAATATCTCTTATTGATTACATCCCCATAGAGGGTGTGTGGCATTATGGTGCAGTTTGAAAGAGGAGGGGTGGCGTGCCTCATCAGCTGTAGCAGATGACAGAGGGATGGTCTTAATGTGTCATAACTGAAAGGTGCTGCAGTGTGGTTCGCCAGAGAGATAGAGCTGCTTGTCTGATTTAACGCCCAGCTCTGTGACAGGGCACCAACTGGCCCTGTCGCCTGCCCCCATGGGATCTGACCCCCACACCGCCCCCCCCCCCCCCTCCCCCGAAGAGTTCACATGCAAACCAGTTGATTAAAAAACAGTTAGCATGACAGACAACTACACTGCCCAACGGCTTTTTCAGAACATGGTGGGGGGGGATCAATGGAGGGGCTCGGACTGGGGTGAGGTGTTTAGCAGGGGAGACCCCCCCATACACACACACACACACACACACACACAGCTTTGCCCGCCTGCGACTGAGCGGTTGTTGAAGCTGTCTGTCTTGCCACGGCCAAGAGACTGGGTTTGTGTTCAGTTGTCCAAACACACAGCACAAAAAAGGCAAAGCAGCATCATTAACGTGGAATGCAAATATTACTAAATAACAGGGACAACAATTGCCTGTAGTAAATGCGCGTCATTCTGCTTTTATCTCTCAAATGAAGCTAAATTTCGACACCCCTCCCAACACCCACCCAAAAAAGACACTAGTATGACAATGTCAGAGGAGCTCAACTATTTCAATGCAATCTAAACAGGCAATCTAAAAACACAGGAGTACACTACACAGACAACTGCAACTACTGCCACCGCGATTGTGGCTGAGAGTGCTATTTGCTTGACATCAGCTCACCGCATTTCAAAACAACATTGGGACAAAGGGTGTTTGTCAGGAGGAGACAGGCTACTGGCGTAGAAGGGCTTTAGTTCCTTTCTGTCCACATCGACCCCAGTTTCACAAAGGCCAGGTCAAGAGATGTTTTTCTAACCGCTTCTTCTTGCATTTACAGCAATGCGTTGAACACATGTACTTCCCCCAGGCAGCTGAAGTCTCTACTCCTCTGAATCCTCTTTCCTAAAACACACAAATATGACTTTGCCTTAATGTAGGTGTGTGTACAAAATTCTGATAGAACCCTTCAACATAACATCTATAGATATTTAAACCTCTTAGCATAACTATTTTCATTCAACAGGTAAATAAAACTGCGGTCTGAGGCTGATATTAATTTATCTGGGAAGCATGTATTTTTGGAAATGAAACCAGGGAAATGTTTTGGTGGACGTGTTATGCACATATCATGTAAATAACCCTAACCCTAACTCTGACATTGATGACTGACAACCTGCTTACGGCACCTGGTCAATCACACTCTCTGGATTCACAATCTTCAGAGAACAACTCTAGTCATCCTTCCTCAAGGTCATATTAAAAAAAGACTGAAGATTTTGTTGATTGTCTAAATGATGGGCAGAATTCTTTAAAATGGGGGACTGTTTTTGAACATCACAAAAAAGGAGCAGGCTTGATAACACACACACATATTCACACACAAACACACACACACACTCTCTCTCTCTCTCACACATACACACACACACACACACACACACACTCACCCACTCCTGCAGACACATACGTGCTTGTTTTTGGGTGTTCGCCCCTCCTTCAAATTAAACACACTTCCTGATTGCTCTACCAGCTGCACAATGCCAAGATGGAAAATCCTCATGGATGTGCCACTTAAGAAGTCCTTTTCCACGCTTTCTCGAGATCCGGAGCCATCTTTCATTAACACACTCCACAATGCCTCCATTCAAACCTCTGCATAGTCCCTTTTGTCAGGTTTGCTAAGTCTCCCCTCACATCTAAAACCACTACTTTCAGTCTCATGCAAGATATATCATCAGCATTCAAGAAGATATTGTATCAGCCTCCAAGTGAGTTTTCAAAATCCAAAAATCTTGGGTGATTTGATGACCACATCTGTAAGGAGATTTATGGCTTTGGATTTGAAGGGTTTGATTTTTAATGCGGTATATTATTCCAGAATCCTTTGGCAAGAAGTGGAGGCATGTGTAAAAATAACTGCTTTGGTGGATGATGCATTCTGCCTTGTTCAAACATTAATCAATGTGCTCAGGGATGTGTTACTGAGACCACTGTCCACACGGGCTGTGTGGCAGACCTGGGCAGGCTCCAAACACAGCGTGCGAGCACTGGTTTTGGGACCTTTTTCCACTTGCGGCCTGTCACAGTGTCCTCTGGGAACCTGACCGCACATCTATGTTTCCATGTTTTCATGGAACACCATAAGGCTCCCACAGTTATCAGTTTGAAAATACATGACATTTTTCCTTTGCTTTTTACATATTAACCTTTTATATAGGGTAGCTGGATATTTACTTTAACACTTCTGTTTAAGTACTTTGCTCAAGAACACAGCATAGGCCACACCTGGGAATCAACCCTGGAATCGACAGTATTCTAACTGCAGTACAAGGTGGTTTACAGTACAAGATTAAGTGGCTCAATAGCTTGCCTTATGTTTGGTCTGTTTTTCATATTGTCACAAATATGCTTTTCACATTACTTTCAATTCAATAAAATTGACCACTAACCACTGCCAAAATAAAACATCTTAATTTAGCAAGAAAATTCACTTCATCACTGCATTACCACAGTTCAAGGCCAGTACATGTGGGTAGAGGTGAATAAATGTAAATACATTTCCACATAAACATATGTTTTGTAGAGAAGAGACACTAAAAAAGATCACATTTATTCCTCAAATGGCCTCATTGCCACTGCCACTGAGCTGGCAGGATCCATTTTTCAAATGCATTTCAGTTGACCAGACAACATAAACGGACATCAATGAACATGTGTAATAAGAAATCACAAATACAGGTTGGCGGTAACCTGAAGCTTTTCAACCTCAATTAAGCGGGAGAGAGAGAGAAAAAAAAATCAATCGCCGATAAATAATATGTGTCACCGCGTGTGACGGCCGCTGCGCTGTTTTGGACACGTCTGGGGGCCCAGTCGGGGTGGGGGCAGACAGCAATGACAGGGGTGACATCGCGTCACTCACCAAAACGCCCGTCCGTCACCAGCAGATGGCCGCACCCTTCCCCCAAGACAAGAGCAAGGAGCAGAAAGACTGAGGAAATCATCTATGCACGGGGGTGGGGGGATACACCAGGCAACAAAAATGCAACACATTCAAGGAGCTAAAATATGAAACAAATAGTACAACAGGCTAAGGTTAAAGGTCTCCTGTTTCACTGAACCAACATCCCAGAAAGAGGACAGACAGACAGCTCACCCAAAAAAATGCAAACTGCACTGCACTGAGGCATTTCAGGTTAAATCTTAGAATGACCATACCTATCTCTTCCTCCATCCCTATTACTCTCTTTTTCATTTCATAAACCCAAAAGTCAAAACCTGAAATTCCCAGTAAAATACAAAACTGAACCATACAGGCATGAAATATATTGTAATACACTGAGAAATACATTTCTCAGCCCAAAAATGTATTGAAAATTAAAATATATTAATGAGAATCAGAACTACATATTGTAATATACCTAACAACAATATTTACATATTTACATATTTTAAATATATTGTTTAATCTAAATAATATATTCTGTAAAATATATTCTCTCTCTCTCTATACATATATATATATATATATATATATATATTGTAAGGGGATACCCCATGAGACACATGGTTGTCCAGTTTATAAAGCAATGTGATCTAATATAATACAGTACAGAAGAGTCAAGAGTGAAAGCAGCTTCCATTCAGTGTGAGATAATCCGAGTTCATGTCTGAGCCTCCAAAACTCCCTGAAGGCCATCTTAGACAGCATCAGTGTCACTTCAAAAGCAGGAGACTAGCACCCTCAGACAACATGCTATTACAGCAAGAGCGGTCTGAGGGAGAGAACACTATATCTAAATATTCCCTTTCTACCAGGGGATTGTCATTTCCATTTTATTAGTCAATAAATGTATAGGTAAAATGACAATCAATATGTTTGTTTCATAGTGTAGGTATGTGTTCATAACAATACAACAAGGTTTTGTTGATATACTCAGTGTGTATAGTCTAAATTATGATTTACGTTGATTTATGATTTAAATGAATGATTATTTGCAAAAAATATATATATTTTGAGTGTATTTAACTTTTGACCCCTTGAAAGTGACCTTAAAATTCAAAATTCAAAATGTTATCCACCCTAGCCTTGCCTGTCACCCTATGACTGTTTCATCTAGTGTGGATAACATCTGTTAAAAGACAATGCTGTTAAAAGCCAAAATAGCTCCTTCCAAAATATCCTTCTCTCATCTCTCATCTCATCTCTCATTCTTCAATGGAAATCTCCCTAAGATCATAAAAACATAATTATGGACTTCCTCTATCAACTTTGTTTCATTGAGAAAGGTGAAGGAAGAGGCATCCATCTTTAATTCTTATGTTTACATTTAGTAATTTAGCAGATGGTATATCCAGATCAACTTGCAAAAGAGCATAGAAACCCTCTTCCAAAAATAAAGCAGACACATGTCAAAATGTCATCTTTGCTATCCTTTGACAATTATGCTGTGTCTCTGATTCCTCACATTTTTTAATTCCTGCACACAATATCCTTTGTGTGGTCCAGTCAATATTTTTAGGGATTATGAGAGCGTCTGGTCTCTGGTTAATCTTGTTCTTAGCCAAAGAAGCTTGTTGCAAGGGCCACTTCACTGCATAGATGTTTTTCTTTTTTTTTTGGATCAGGCATCTAACTTCAGGCAGGGCTGGGGGAAGGGAAGGGATTCTAGACAAAGACAAGAGACAGAGCAGGGAAAAGAAGGGGAAATGATGCTAAGCAACCATCCCTGAGGCAGCCATATTGGGTCTCCTGCTATCTGCACTAAAGGCTGTGGACAGTGAAACCTTTGAAACCTCTTCATCGCGTTTGATCCCCAAACCTCCGGGACTTCAACAACAGATGCAAGTCACCTGGAACTCTACTACGGGGATCCGAGTATTCATTTACACTGAACTGGGGGGTGGGGCAACATGCTAAGTGCCTGCCTGCCTTCTTCCTCCTCCAGAACTTGATGATGGTCATCGTTGGGTTTAGCAGAAATCTGAGGTTCTTGCCAAAGAACAAGCGTGAAAGTGACATTAACAGTGCACCTGAGTCAAACATGGTGCTCAGCAAGCCTTGACTGCGTACTGGGATATCAGTTTTGGGTAGGCTTCCAGTGACGCCCCCAATTCTGTTAACTGATTGGGTAGCCTTCTCACATACAGAACATGCTAGAACTTTCCAGATGCTCCAACAGTAACACACAGGGTGTGTCAGACTCCACCCGTGTCCTGCACCCTGAGTACCAGCTCCTTCCCTCAGGCAGATGCCTCAGAGTCCCCTCATGTGAATTTAGCAGGTATAAGCACTCCTTTGTCCCCCTGTCCACTAAAGCCCTGAACAGCGGCCTAGGAGGTAAGGTTAAGAGCTAGGGGGTCCACTGCCAGTGTGCATACATATGGATGTATACATGTGGGTACTGCTAGGTACCGCTAACTGCCTATAATGTAAGGTACTGTACATGTTCTGATTTTAATGTATGCATGATGGGCAATGTGCAATTTATTGCTATGCTGTGCTGGTGAGCTATCTACCGAAAGGTACTGTTCTCTCTGCACAGCAAACATCATGTGTCTAAGACAAAAGACGCTACAATAAAGTTCATCTTATCAGAAACAACGTGGGCTGGCAATTAGGGCACTGGAGCAGAGGGGTGGGCTGGGTGGAACATCAGGCCGAGCTGTCTCTGTACAGAAGAAACTAGCGGAGTCATTTCTATAAGCAACTACATGAGGGTTAACTAAGTCCTAACACAAAGCACTCTGCAGTGCTCAGAGTTTCAGACTGTGACATTACCATGTCTGAGCTGAGCCATCTCTGTGACCGACACGCATGGGTCCTCGGTGTCTTCACTCACGTTCCCCATCTCTAAATGTCAGGCTGAAGTCTCTTGGTGCCACACTGGGACTGAGGTGTGGGGGCAGGGGTGGCCCTGATGCTGACACGCAGAACAGCCCTGCCACCAGGAGGGCACTCATTCCAGCAGAAGCAGGTACATTTAAAAGCACTGGTCAAACCAGCAGTGTTCGTGTCATCGCTGATAATCAGTATCGCAGAGAATAATCACTAAACTGATGAACTTAAACAGCAAAGAAAAAAAACACAGAGCTCTAAACGGCCGGAATGAGCATGAGGAGCTGGAAGGGGGGAGAAGCCTCCCACCACAAGGACCATGTAAAACTCCATGCGATGCAGCTCGCACTCATGCTGCCCTCCAAGCCTCTCTTTTTATCAGCAGTGAGCTAAAACAGGTGCACACACATTAATTAGCCTGATGACACACCTTAAAATGGCTCCCCTATTCCCCTCCCGCTCCCTGCCTCACCATCACCCACACCCACAAGGACATGCCTACCCTGGAACGGTGCCACCCCACCCAGGGGGATGATGGGAGCTTGGTAAATATTAAGCTGCAACAGAGCAAACAGAGCACTGGCACCAGATGGCAGGGGACGCCGTGTTGACACGGACGGCTATTACGGGGATATGAAGACTTAACTTGCGCGCAGGCCCCCGGGGGGTGGGCTCGGGAGGATTTGACCCCTCCTCTACCTCCCCACTCCAGTTATTTACCTTCTAATTGAAAAACCCTTATTCCCTGATGGATCCGTGGGGCCGCCTCTGTCTGGCCCCTCCAGCGCCTGCGCCGCTGATAGCTGGGTAATTGATTCCTGTAATGCAGGTTAAATGTGACACTTAGTGTTTAATGAAAATTACCCGGCCCCAAAGCCGTTTATCATACTCCACACTCCGCCGTGCGACAGCCTTCCCTGCAGAATCTGGATCGTCAGTTTGGGGTGGGAGGGTGTCCATCCACAGCAGGTCCCCCTCCCGCCCGTCATACCCCTACCTTATATTCCAAACCCATGCCTGCTCAGGGACAGGCAGTAAAGCAGCAAACCCTACCCTACACCTCACGTACTCCCCCCTCCTCATTGGTTAATCAACGGACGGCTGGGCACCTACAGAAAACGCACTTTACGCAAGTGAAGTTCACCACATGTGGCCGCCTGCATTCAGCTAAAAAAAAAATGTAGAGAATCACTTGCAGTGCTGTTTCCATTTAACGCCTGGCTATTACATTAAAACACATGGGTCATTATATGTCATTATCTGTAGGATTCAGGCATTCACAACTATTATTTCCCCAGGACAGAAAACACAACAAGAATACAGAGCCTGGGACCCAGGAGGGCTGTAAAAAGGGCTACTGTGTTGCTCGCCCTTTTATTTGCTGTTTATAATGACATTTGAAAGCTTAACTCCAACAGAACAGATGAGAGAAACAGTTTTGACATTGCTGTGATGTTCTTGGTATTCCTGTTCATTCTTTTGAAATACCTGGGGTGCCAAAAATAAATTATAATTTGACCAGCAGGATTAATGTGCTCGCCTGTTGCCAGTTTCTATATATTTTCCCCTTATTCTCCTTCAAAAAATAAAATTCTCTAATTAATCCAGAAAAGTATAACAAGGTAAGAAAAAAATAACAATATGAAATATGAAAGAAGTACCCTTCAAAATTCAGCCTGGCAGGCTTCAGCCCAAAGTTTCATTCACTTATTATGTAAGCATGTACAACACTTGTAGGAACCCATATGAACCTGCTTGAACTTCTCACGATTACAGAATAATCATATGTGCAACAGCCATGTACACAAACTCAGGGTGAACTCCGCCACCTCTGAAAGCTAGGTGACACAGAGAGATACTGAGTCTCATTGCGACAGAGCGAAAGGAGCCCCCAGCAATGGAGCGCCACAGACCCCAAATTTCCCCTGTGCCAGACAGCAAGGTCACCTCCTACACTTTGCCTCCAGAGTGGGTGGAACAGGCCAGGCCTCGCCGCCATCTTGTTCTTGCTGCAAAGGCAACCAAAATATTCCATCCAGGGAAAACAGAGGAGGAGGAGAGGGAGGTGGATTTAAAAGGGGGGGGGGGGGGGTTGCAGGGGAAAACAGGTCTGTGTGAAGATCATCAAGACTCATAATTACAGCCTCCTCCAGGGCATTTTAACTAATTAAAATGTCCCTTTTTTTACAAGAGTGAAATCACATTAACGGGCAGCTGTTGGCAAATGCGCGAAGTGTCAGAGGAGCTCTTACAGCCCTTACTGCTGTCACGCTCACCTAAAAGATCTGTAATTACAGACTGTGTCAGCCTCTCTAACTCACTCACCCTCCTCTCTGTCCGTCTCTGACCCTTCCTCGCCTGCCTCCCCATCCACTGTGCCCCTCCCCCACAAAATGAGTACCACCACCCTTACTTATCACTGTACTACATCAATTTGAGCAACTGGAATTCCCCCAGGGACCCTCTGCAAAAGGAGAGGGGTACAAAAGCGGACTTCCATGAAGTGAAGTACCTGGAGAAGGTACCACAGTAGGGTTTGGTGAGGGAAGGTACCCTGGAGACGGGTAAAACAGTAGGGTTTCATCTCAGGATTTAAACCGTGAACTATCTCCCAGGGGAGCTCTTGCAAGGGCACCGAAGCTGTGGGGACTTCTCTGGACTGATGACTTCAGACACAATGGGCCTGCAGAAACACTGTCTTTCACTAAAGCCAACCATCTCTCTCTGAAGATGTTGACTCAGAGAAAAATTACATATTTAAAATAATATAGATATGGACAGTCATACAACTACATAAATAAGCAGACACACAATTTAACAGGCTTGCATACAGTTACCTTTTGTCCTCTTTATGAGTGTGGGAGTATTCTTTAAAGCAAAATGATGTGTAATGTGTATTATCCATTAACTATCCATCTGCATGTATAACATGTATGGGTTGTGTTATGAAACTATAATCCTGACCATTGTTGTTACATAAATTTTGCAAACCAAGACAGGGGGTCTGGATGGACACATAGTACCAAGTATAAATGCATAAATCATGGGCTATGTATTTAGTAAATATTTCTAGAGAAAATGTATTTCATGCTCTAATCAATAAATGTGTTAATATTTGTATATCTGGCACACACAAACATAAATATGCAGTGTACACAGGTATATTTTGAATTATTTTTAAGAAATATTTTTTTGACCTATGGGAGAAGTGGGTTCAAAGGGATTTCAACACAATCTAGCACCCTGAAATCAGTGGAATTGGATCACCCCTGTGGTGACCTCAGTACGATGTCCAATATCGGACATGCCCATTTTCGTCTGTGCCCTGATGTTAGCGTGAACAGTTGAGTGGACTCCCCCTTATACCCCCAACCCCACCCCCCATGCCTTCAAAATTTACCATCTCCTACAAAGGGTTTCATGCAGCCCTCCCCAGTCAAAAATTTCCATAATTTCCTGTCAAAGTCCATCCAACAAATGGTTGGCTTCTTCCAACCCCATCTCAGCTAAATGATAAAAAACACCAGAAGAAATGTTCTCGCTCTTTTCCTCCCTCTCTCTCTCTCTTTCTCTCTCTCTCTAGCACGCACCCTCGTTCCTTTGTCTCTTTTCAATGCCCACAATACAAAAACATTTTTCACATGATTGCAGAAAATTGCTGATTAAAAAAGGTAAATTGCATGAAACCATTTTTTATAAGTATCAGGTCAATACATTTACAGAAACAGTCTGCCTGAGTCCTGCTCCTCAAATCTTTACGCCACCTTCAGCCACCAGTAACACAACAAACTGCTTGTTTGAGAGAGAGGCTAATCAGAGACACAGTGATCATGCAGGCTACTTTACATCACAAAATGCCTTCCATGCTTGCTCTGTCGCCCCTCATTTTTCTGACAGTTCTGAAGCAGGGCCTCCTCTCCCACTAATGGAAGTGACAAACACGAAATTTCACAGGAAAACAATGTCTCACAAACGCAGCAAAACACCAAACACGCAACCTGTCACCATGCCATATTTTTTAATTCTCATTTTCTGCTCAAACCAGCAGGGTAAATTAATGCTGAAGACAGTAAATTCTCTGCACTGTTTATGTCCTTCAAGCCCACAATCCCAGCCCTCTAGTTTAGAACCCACAGCCCAGCCCTCTGTCACCTTCTGCAATTGGTGAAACAGGAGCATGTTTTCTCCATGGCGATAGTCTGTTTTAAAAAAAAAACTGTTTCCTTCTGGCGGTGGTAATAATGCGATATTTAGCGGGGACCCCGTGTTTGTACAACTGCCCCTTCTCCGCATTTCCATTAGCATATTTGGGGTTCTGCCTTTGTTTTACGTTGACCTGTATAATAAGTGTCACATTAGCAATACAACAAATCAAAGGAGTGTTAATTTCCCTCGCTTTCCCTACACAGCTGCAGGCGTTATTGTGTCACCAGATTTTAATTAATATGATAAGTAATACGCACAAGACAACAGTCTGTTTTCCTTCCCCCTTTTTTAATCTGTAAAATCTGGAAAAGGGGGAAAAAATAAAAAGAACTGAGGACTTTTTCAAAAAGATGCGACACAAATTAAAAAATATCAGACAAAGCGTCAGGCATTTCGGCTGAGAAATGGAAAAGATTTGCACCATTAGTTTGCATTCATGATTTCCTGCCTTATCATGAGACCTTCCCGTTTCCTGTAATGAGAGAAATATGCTCACAATGTAAGTTGCTCTTATTAATCTAATAGCATTTACAGATGGCACCCCGGGCTTTTCACAGGACGGAAACGCAATCATTGGGTTGTGATCCACCTCCAGTGGCTGACATCCTCCTCTCTGAAGGGGGCTTGGAGAGATGGTTGACATTATTTCTTGAGTTCGTGAGCCGGGGATGATTAACCAAATCCAGCTAATCAATGAAATATTCACAATGTTTCCTGCGCTGAAGTTCATCTGCAGGCAATCCTAATTGGTCCATTCTCTACTAAGAGGAGCCCTTTTCCTTCACTTTGACAAAAAAATAAATAAATAAGGCCGAAAATTCGCACACGTGCCGTCACACGTCACTAGCTCAGACAGAGATTTGCGCATTTTCTTAAAAAGGTCAAACTGAATTCAGTTGGGAAACTAAGAGAATTAGAAGCATGGAAACAGCAGTGCTTGCATAAACCATACCAGTGACACATGATCTTAGTTCAACAAACAAACCAACTAAACTCCTAAATTAAATCCCATTTTGACAGGCGTTAAAGCACCTATCAAATTGGGATTCAATGGGCTCCCAGAAGTGATCGTGTAGCTTTTTTAATTTTTTTTACCTGTTCCAGTACATACCAAAAGCGCCACCTATACTCAGTGAGATGAACTGCACCAGAGAAAAGCCCACTTGCCTTAGTAGAAACGGTCTCATCTCCTTCCTCACCGCACCTCCACTAGCCTGAAGAGAAACGATCACAGGCAAGCTTGAGTCAGGTTTTAAATTTTCAACCATATTTATGATCCCTCTGAAAAAGATGAACAGACTACATTCAAATAACCTGAAGAAATTTAGCTATAGACAAGTCCAAAACGACACAATCTCCAACATGACATGGAACCCACGTTGCTCAAGAAAATGAAATCCATTGCATTTAGATTTGACAAAACGTTCAACCCACCTAAGAAACCACCACTAGTGCTCAGAATCCACAATCCTGTTACAGCACTGTGACTGAGGCAGTTCTCACACACTAAACAGAATTTTCCCTGCATAATCAAGCAGAGATGTTCAGATATCAGTGTCAACAAATGTCTGTATTTGTGTGTTCCAGAGATACCTCTATCTTTCATTTGATCTTAATTATGCAAGGGGATCAAATGGGAAGTTTCATTATTTCAGATAACAACATGTTCAACATTCTCAGTATTTTGCTGTTTAGGGAAGGCAAAAAAAATCTTCATGACTTCATGACATCGGCTGCCTTCATTATTCTTCACCAAACAGGAACACAATGCATGCTATAAAAGAAAAAATCTAAATACTGACTTTTTTCTGCTAACAAAAGTTCCAGAAATGCTTTATTTTAGTCTTAATTGCATTGCACAGAGGAAATATGGTTATGTTCTCAAATAATGAATTTTAATCCAGGACACCTGAAGGTGATATTTATTTACACCTTTAAGTAATCTCTCTAATAAAATAGAACAATTCTACATCAACATTCCCATTCACTGGAAGTTTCAGGAGATATACAGTATATTTAGGCATCCAAAGGCTTCCCGCATGCATTATTAATTATTATCATTATTAATTTCAGAGAACTCCCTGAAGACTGCAGGTAAATGACCATTGATCTCCAAAAGCTGGAAGAAGGGATATACAAAAAAAGGGATTCACAAAAAGCTGAATCTACCACTTTCCCCTGTAGTGTAAATTATTAGGAAATATAAGGCTACTGGTACAGTGGTTACCCTGCTAGGAAGAGGATACATGTCTATCTTTCCACCTTGAGCTGGTGGAAAGTGGTCCTGATGGCAGCTGTAAACACAAAGACAACAGCTGGACCTGAGCAAACTGCTCAGGTTATGAAATGTCAGAAAGAACCATTCAAACCTTCATGAGTGTTACCTTCATGGTCAGGATGCAAGGAAATGGCATCTTCTGAAGGCAAGCCAAAAAAAGAGGAGACTTGAATTTACCAGCCTCCATCTGAAGGTCTCAAGGGCAAATGGAATGAAGGCTGTGCTGTTGGAACATGCTCATCAGCTTTACATTTGGTTTAAAAAGGTGACGCTTGCTGGTGAAAACAACCCACTGTGAAATATGGAGGGGGTTTTATTATGTTTGGGATTGTTTTACATTGTGCCCTGGAGCCCTCATTAAGCCTTCATTAACAGAACTCCAACGTCTACTAGAACATTTTGGCCAAAAACGTGGTTCCCTCTGTCAAGAAGCTCAAACTTGGCTGAAAATGACAAGCATCACAATGATCCAAAGCATTTCTCCAAATCTATAAAGCAATGGTTAACTGAACACACCACATTCTCAACTGATCACCTTAATCACAAGACCTCAATTTGTTGTTCAGACTCACAAATGAAAAGCAAATGATCTAGGATCTATTATGATTCTGCCAGGGGGGATGGTCAAAAACCCAGTGTTAAAACCTCATAAAAAACAGAATCATCTTCTCAGTGTAATCCACGCCAGAAGAGGATTTACAGAATAACAAGGATGTGAATACACGTGACCCTTGTGTTTTCCAGAATTAATCCCATTATTTTTGAACAATATAACTTTACTCTGTGTAATGCTATTAAGATCAAAGGACAACATTTAATCTAACATGCACATATTTTTCTTTTAGACAATGTTTTTGTTCTTCATTTGTCTGGGGTATGAATAAATGTGGAGAGTACTGTATCCAGAGCTCTTATCAAACTGTATCTAAGCCCTGTGCACAGTTTATTGACTAATGTTGCACTTAGTAAAAATGCATGAGCTCTGGCTAACATGTTAACTGAATTCTGACCTGTATTCAACTTCTCTTGATTGTTACTCTGCTACAAGTCCTCAGAAAAATTAAATATGTTACTGAAGGTAAGTATACTGGTACAGAAACGGAAGAAAGGGTATTATTCACTCGTGAACAGAAAAAGTTGAAGAAACACCTTTATGTACATCTTTCTGTTAGAATGAACACCATTCCAAAGATACAATTCTTTCAAAATGATTTGAAGCTAATCACATAACAGACAATAATGTAAAATCGCAGACTGGTATTCAGATGATCGCTCAACCAAATTTACTATTCGAGGGAAGGCATGGAAGAAAAGGTGCTGTACAACCTGTGTCCAGGACCTGGGTTAAAAAACACTGCTGGAGAGATCCCATTATGTACCTTTCTGAAAATCTTCAGTACACAGTAACTGGCTGGCCACAAAGCAGCTCTCTACCTGTCCATGGCCTGGTCAGAGGAGACCTACCTCTATTGACTGAGGATACCAACAGCCTGAGTAAATCGTGATATAGTCATAAGAAAGGGTCATGAGATTGATCTAAGGCTGGGTCTCACACTCTGGGCCTGTGAAGTAAGGACCTCTGATGGGTTTCAGGACACCCTTCACCTCACAGTCATTGCACAAGACAGAGCATGGCTCTATGCACAAAACAACGTCTCTCCCACGGCAAACAGAGACATGGGTGCATTAGCACTAAGGCTGTCTCAATCCCAAACAGCCGTTTGATTTTAACCAACTGCTGATGACAGGCAATAAATTGATAAGAGTCACTCAATGGAGGGGGACCGGCACTTCTGTTTAACAGCAGCAATTATCAAACTCTACATGAGCTACTATTGATCCCATCTCAGGTGGGGTGATAACAGGGCATGTTCCACTTACTACAAGTACTGTTCTCTCACCGCGCTCTCTAACAGAGAGGGAGAGAAGGACTTGCTCAAACACACGGCTACACAAATATTGTCGTAGACCTGACGTGGGTGCTCACACTATCAGAGGGTGTGTGAGTTGTGTGTGTGTGTGTGTGTGTGTGTGTGCGCGTGCGCATATGTGTGTATATGTCTGTGTGTGCCTATGCATTTGTGTGTGTGCATGCACATGTACATGAATGTGCATGTTTGTGTGCATGTACAGTATGTATGCATGTTTGTGTGTGTGTGTGTGTGTGTGTGCATATGTGTGTATATGTCTGTGTGTGCCTATACATTTGTGTGTGTGCATGCACATGTGCATGAATGTGCATGTTTGTGTGCATGTACAGTATGCATGTGTGTGGGTGGGTTAATTTTATTTCCATTTCTATATCACAAGCATGTTGTGCATGACAATGTTATGGTGAGAAAATAAAATGGGAGTCTCCCCTCTTCCCTCCCTTACATAAGAGGCCTGGGAACATAGCGACGGAGGCACCCAAGAGAGTCAGACCAAATCAACCAACCAAAACCAGACTAACACTGAGACTGGGACCATCACAATGGACTCATCCCTGTAGGTCAGATGAGGGAGATGATAAGGAACAGGGCAGTTACAGAGGTCAGTATGATTTGAGCCCGAACTCAGTAGAACTGTCAAAACCAGGCAATACATTCTGCTCTGACTCAGCGCCTTTATCTCTCCCACAATCCATCTGTGTCATGTGACACAGTCCCTCTAAAGACATAAACATCACTGGCTGCCTGTGATCGGCGAAGGAAAATCTTCCTGGAAGTTTATTGATTTACTGCATAATTCATTACTAACAGTAATTAACTGACTTTTCTCACCATGGCAACTGACATACTAACATACACTAGCAGTATGAAAGAACTGTTCACGCCATGTGAAAATGAATTGCCAGAACTAAGCAACACTTTTTTGACCTGCACTGCAGGAATGATTTGAAGCAATTCATTTCCATCTGAACTGTACAGCTGTTTTGAGACAACGCTTTTTGACCTGAGCTGCAAAATTGATTTTGAAGCTGCTTCCCAAACATTAGGCAAAACAAAACTGTAATAGAACAGTGAGGCCCCAGATGAAGGACTTAAATTCAATTAAAAACCTTTAGAATCAAATTGCCAGGGTGGGCACTCTATACACAACCCTGGAGACATATGACAGCCCTAAGACTATAAACACAATATGGGATCTAAAGGGGATTTACTAGATATTTGACTTATAGTTGGCCTGTATTTTATCAAGAAGAGTGTCTTCATGACAATTTAATAATCAAACACATTTCAGGTAATCAGATATGTAGAATTAACCTCCTCAAAGGTCATTGTACCCATTTCCATTGTGGCTACAGTTTTCGGTGACGGGTGAAATCTACACTCCTGTGGAAGGGTAGGTCTACGGCCCTTAGGTCTACTATCCAGATGTAGGATGAGATTTAAAGCCCTTCAATGATGCATCCAGGTGGAAGGTGAGGTCTATGCTGAGCGGGAAGGAGAGAGTAGGCACCACAGGCCCCCCAGAGCTGTCACACCAGAGGCAGGCATCACTCACGGTGGGGTCAGCTTATCAACACTCCCAGGAGCTCTTCACTCGCTTGCATTTAAATGAGCTTTATTTGCAGGCTTGCTGTTTCCACTCAGCTGTCAAATTATGCTCTGCCCATCACATCTTCCTTACTAACTTCTCTAAGTGGGTCATGGAAGCTGAGTCTTCAAGTGTGCAGAGGGGTTTATATGAGTGTGTGTGTGTGTGTGTGTGTGTGTGTGTGTGTGTGTATGTGTGTGTTGCAGGACAGAGACTGGCTTCGTGTGAGCTGCTAGGTCTTATGTCATGAATAAATCTCTTGGTATTCCATGTTTATAAGGTATCAACTGCAGAACTGTGATCATATCATTTTCTAAATATTGGAAATAGTGAAAAAAACAGGCCAGAGTATCAGGTGTAATTACTGAAAAAATGATGAATGAAATGAAAAATTTAGTTAATACCTACCTGAAACTACTCTGAAATTTGGTACTCGGTGTCTTTGCTGGGATTAGGCTTCTAACATCATTGTGTACCACAAGAGTGAAAGCAAAAAAAAGGCCCCACACTTAACCTGTAGCCAAATGAGCAGATACTATGCACTGCATTCATTAGTGTCACCTCACTGACTGCCCCATGAAAGAAATGACGAATTAGCAATTCTGTGGCTAGCTTTATAATGCTATCACCCCCACATCACAAACTCAGCAGATCTCTGCCCCCACCTCTAATAACTCAGTGCCCGCTTATTCCCCTGGCCCTCCCTCTGCCCCATCAATAGGACTTTAAGGGTTTTGTGCTAATCACCAGCGTCAAGATAAAAAGGCAAGGTTAATGGTTCCTGACGGCATTGGGCGCATGAGGGATCTTGATAAGGGGGACCCGGCATTATTGCACTGTGTATGTCTATTTCCTGCTCAAAAATACAACAGTGTGGAGGGAAATCGATGCGACGAGTTAGTGGCCGTGCATCTCAGGGCAGAACATAAATTGCCCCTTCACTTCTCCATTCAGGGCGAGGGGAGTGCGCGTCACATGGCGGGGCAAGGGCGGGAGTACCCCTTTTGTCCCCCTGCCACTTCTTCTTCAGATTTATGATGTCCAATTACAAAAGTGTACAGCCGTTCCCTTTCCATTAACCTATCAAATTCTTTAGTGGCTTTCCCCTGAATGCCTTGAATGGCTTATCAGGCCTTTCAAAGGGTACAAAGAATTTGTAGTCCAGTAAGTTACTTCCCACAAAGCAGGGCGGTTTTGTCTACCACCCAATCCATCGCACAGGTAATCAGGAGCAGGGCAGTCCATGTTAAATTATTTTAATTACGTTCGAATTGTGGCTCTTCGATCCACGTTTCAAAATAAGAATCATGGGTGGACCAGCAGCATTTGTTGAGAGTGAATACAGATGATATGACTGGCGGAGTCAGAGGGACTGTGGAATGCTTGCCGGTTCTATATTTGCACATGGACATCCACTGAAAAAATACATTACAATTTTTTTTTTTTCCTGACACAAAATCTACCTTTTTACGGGAGAGACAGAACATTTCAATTTTGTTCTCTCTTTAGAAATTGGGTTTGTGGAGTGAGAGCTTCCTGATTGACAGGATAGGGCTCAAAAAATAAACTGCAGAAAATTTATGAGACTAAATGCACACAATTTTACTCTGTTTGTATTGCACTATTAGCATGGGGGCCAGCAACAGGTCAGGGTACAGGGTACTAGAGCTGATATACGATTTTTAATACCGATACCAATTTCGATATTTGAGGATTTAAAAATCCGATAATGATATATCAGCTGATTTTTTTTTTTTTTTCAGAAACACAAAACATAAACAAAGATTTTCCCTGACATTTGTTATGTGTAGTTATTTAAGAGTCCTCACCAAGATAACATGACATAATACAGTTTAAAAATAAACTTGTTTTATTGTCATAAATAGTACTTTGAACAAAAGTACAACAAAATATATTAAAGTTTTGATAAATAAGAGTCAAATGTATAAAAATACAAGTGTCCCCTCTGGTTTAACCCTTTCACACGTAACTTATTTTTATGCTATGTAGCGCGCATGTTACGTTACATGGTTCATTATGTTTTCATTAGCTTATTAAGCCTCTCATAGTTTTCAGTTAAGATTTTCTATATTTTAAAGAGTTAAATCGCTGTTTTCTCAAAGCTAAAATTAGCTAGAACCTAATGTACTAATCGCACCAGTTTTAGCATAGGCCTACACAATATACGGGTAATCACACCGGTGTGACCATACACGTGAAAGGGTTAATAATTTCCAATGCACCGACTGTAACTACAGACATGCGAGTCGCAGATATATTTACCATTGCTTCATTTAGGCAGAATAAGTTAAACGCTATAGTTTAATCGCTTATTAACATTAGCGGTTTTCCACTGATGAACATGGCATTAGCTAGTTTTGTGGGTAACCTAAATTAGCAATGGACAACGTTATAACCTGCTGTAAGCGATGTTGCCAGAGAATTTTTAGAAGTGACGAGGGAGAAATGATAGAACCATTTTTTTGTTTTCTCGCTAGAACTGTCACATTGTTTCATAAATAAACATACAATCAAGTTTGTCAAAAGCTTAGCCTACACCACTCAACTACCGTAACGTTAACCGTAATTCTGATGTTTGACTGACGGTACCGGCTTTCACGTTACTGCAGCAAAACCAGGCATGGCTGACACGAACGTCGTCAGGCTTATTTAGGCTAAGAGGAGAAATGATGAGGAATATTTATTATTATTTAAGTAATGTATTTCACGTGACAATTATCAATTTACCATGAACACAGATGATCTCCGTCGTGCCCAACTCTGCTCGACTCTGCTTGGGTCAGCTAATTGTTGTGATTTGTGGCGTTCCAAACACGTGTGTTGCCAACAGTGGAGTTGCGGTGTGCCCTCTGGTGGACAAACTACGCAACGACAACACTATACAACACAATAACATGGTTGAAGGATCCATCTTCTGTCTCTCCGTGTCTTTCTTAATTGTCATTTATCGGCGGTTATAAACGCCGATACCGATTTATCTGCAAATCGGGCTCTGCAGGGTACCCTTACATTCTGATTCTGGATCAGTTTTACTTTGTGGCTTGTATTGGTCAATGGTGTCACAGAAGGAGGGTACGTTGATCTTGGATCAGCACTTTCTGCCTAGTGAACATCAACAACAACAATTCTATCATCCAAAAACTTCCCTGACTGCCAAATTTCAATCATTCAGGATTATAAGAATCTAGCTTGCACAGTGTTTGAGCATTTTAGGTATAGTTATTTCAAGATCAATGAAGGCCATGAAACACAATATGGCATTAGCAGGGGAGCAAGGCTTTCCAGCATAGGCCTACACCACTACAATGACATTCATCAACAAAGGAAGACATTTGTGTTTACCATCTTTAAAAAATTCCTTAGCTACCTTTAGTAACTTGACATGACTGAACAAAAGCTTTCAATGTTAGGACATTAATAGCTTTATCTAAGTATCCTTCACACACTACCTTGATACACGACCATGCATAATGATTTGAACAAAGACGAAGAGGAGGACGAGGCAGAATGCTACAAGAAAACAGTACCTGAAGGTTCTGAAACTAGTATTTCCACTGCGATACATCCCTATCACACTGTACAATCAATGACATAAGCCTGCTTTTAAAGTAGCAGCACTTAGGTTCTGCAATGAAAATGTATTCAGGACAAAAGCATTCAGATACTTTCTAGTCTTTCTAATCTCAAGAGAAGGCCCTGGCACACAACATTGTAAATGTAAAGACAATTCTAGGAGCACAAAACAGAAAACCAAAACAAACGAAACACTCATTTCACAAATATGTTAACCCGTGCAATTCGTAAGATTCACAGTAAAATTAAATAATTACATATTTCATATGTGCCCAGGAAGGTTTAAAACAAAAATCATTTCTGAACAAACGCCAATTAGAGCTATCAAGTTGAAAGGTCACGGCGTCACTGCCCCTCCTCCCACATCAATGATTGAATGTGGAAGGCACCGCTCTGATCACTCAACCCCAACTCCCGTCAGTCCCATTTCAAATACCCTGAGCTAGAAGATGCTCTTCTTCTGTCACAATTGTTGGCAAGGTGCCATCATGATTTGACAGGGACATAACTGACTTCAGAGAAAATAATACAGTCGCTTCAGTTGTGCACTGAAACAGCTTTGGGGGGGGGGGGGGGGGGGGACATTACAATACACATACTGTCACTGAACACGCTACACTCTGCAAATGTATCTCTGAACAAAACGTTGCTGCAGTTTCTGAAACATTGCGCTACATGCATTAACTACAATACATGTGACAAAGAGAGGTTGGTACATGTCTTTTTAGAAATCAATCACTCTCATGGAGTTTGTATTTTGCAAGCAATTAAATAATTATGAAAATGACATAAGGTTGTCTTGCCTCATAACTGTATGTGCAGTTCAATTTATTTCAGTGCGCGCACACATGTATCACACAAGTGTGGTTATGTTTTCAATATTTATTTCTGTTATCAATTTATATTCATACCATGACCTTCATCTCCCAATTTTCAATGACAAATAGACAGTGGTGACTAGGAAATAGGACTCAATTTCCTTTTCAGTAATGCAAACAATATACATTTCTGAAATCAATATGACCGTGCTGTGAGAGGCTGACCATTACACTGATTGAATATCCACTCTAATGCACTTATATTCCAAAAACATAGGTACTTGGTTATCTCACGGAGGGCCGCTTAAGTAATGCACTAAATATTGATATTAATGTTGATGGTTCGGCATTACGGTCAATCTCCTTTATGCGGTCACTTAGGCGGTCATGGCTCCGCTGATGTATTTGACTATCAAAAAGCATTAGAGAGGGAAAAATGCTAAATGAATGATATGTGGCTGAAAAATCAATCACAATTAAAGCACGGTGTCGCAAGTCTGACTTCTGTAAGCAAGGAAGCCCAGAGCACTCCAGCACGAACATGCAAAAGCACTCCTCCTCACCTCCTTCTGTCACAGATAAAAGAACAAAACGCATACACCCCCAAACTGTTTTTGACTCAGGAAGAGGTTTCCCAAATGGACATGTAGTTTCACCATGTACTTGTCTGTGGACCATTAAAAAACACACACGTGCACATGAAAAAAATACACGCGTGCACGTGAATGCACATAATCACACATATGTGTGCACGTGCAAACACACACATGCACATACACCCTAAATTCTATGAATTTTGCACACCCAGGCAGGAAGTCTGAATAGATACACAGAGTACCAAGCATAAATCAGTCAGCTTTGCATGGGCTTTGTATTTTGTAAACATGTAAGTACTTCCAAAGAATATGTATTTCAAGTTCTAATCAATTAATGTGGTAATTTAAGCACACACACACACACACACTCACACACACACAGAGGTGCTTAGGCCTAAACACCTGTTGGCCAGTGCTTAAACAGTGGGCATTTGAAATAGAGTCAATTTAACATTCAGTGAGACATTTCACCAGAAGGAGGCCCAGAGGGAACACTGGAAACTGCCGCTGTCATAGCAACAACTGCAAAGTCTGCGGCCAGCTGAGTCACACCAATTTCCCTGACGTGGCTCTGGAGCCCCGGCAGTCAGACGGTGTCACTTTTAGGGTGTTCTTCTAGTTTCTTTACATCCCGCCTCAGAAGCAGAACCCCAAAAACACAGCCAGACAATCGAGCGCAGGGAGCAGAGAAGAAGCCGGAATTCATGGCAGGGGTGGGGAAACAGCACTTAAACTTCAGTCTCTTGCCTCACGGCCCCCACTACCCCTCTCTCCTGCCCCCCGCACCTTCCCCGACCGCCCCCTCCGACACCTCTCCAGCTAATGGCGAGAGTAAAAAGGCAGGCTTAAAAAAGGAGCTGAACTGCAGATCAGCTGATTGTGTGAGTGGCCGGCGGAGACTGGGGAAGGTAGGGGGTAATCCGTGGGGATAATTGCGCTAAAAGAAGTCCGCTATTTTGTCACACTGGGATCCACCAGTCAGACGGCTGCTCTCGCATGTGCAACACTGAATGGCTGTCAAACACAAACGAGCAGCTCCAGACCCCACACTGCCACGAATGGGGTTAAACAGCAAAAAATAGAGGTAATTTAATATACAGTAATAGCTGGAGAGGCATCGGACAGTCTGAGCAGACACAGTTCTTTTCTGTAATCTGTTTCCTTGTTATGCATTTCGGCACAATGGGTGAATTTGCAGGGCAGTGGCCACGAATGCTGCCGGCACGGCTCCTTATGGCCCATAATTCCACCTGGCTCAATGGTGCCGGATGGAACAGTTCATTACCACCCTCCTCCTTTCCATGTGACACACCTGGCACTGCAGGCGCCACTGTTGCATGAATTTAGCACGCTGTTGCTGTTTCTGTTTTTCTCTCCTTTTAAAAACTGAACAGTAAACATTTATATTCCTGAAAGGTAATATTACCGCGGGACATTCGTCAGTCACGGCTGCGCATGTTAGACGGCAAGGCATCCCACGCCAGTGTCACATGTTTTCTCTGCCTTGACGAGTAGTCAGGTTGCTCATACACGCGTTTACCATGCCTGTAATTTCTACCCCACAGTTTGAATGCTGTTTTTCCCCACATTCTGCACTTTAATAAAATGTTGAACTCTTTTATGCACCTCTACTCATAAACCTTACCTATTTTGCAAAATACAAAAGAACAGTGACCAAAATTATCCCCATATACAAAGACAAACACAGACACGTTACAGATGCAAAACTAGCTAACTATGATGACTCATGAAGAACTAAGGATCCTCTGATGACGGCATATGCCTACTGCAAAATCTTCAATTCTATAAGAACAACTCCAGCACAGCCAGGCACACAGTTCACCTGTTCCTGCTCTGGAAGTGTCATTTCCACACCTATGCTGAACACTTCCCTGCCTCTGTTCTCAAGTAAGAGCAACTCAACATGACCGCCTAAGTGAGGATATGGCCATCTGGTGAAAAGGGAGAGAAAATAATAATAATAAAAAAATATTAATCGGAACGACAAGGAGTACCCCAACTGCAGCCAGACCTGTTAATGATCCAAGATGGTTTTCATTTCAATGTGTGATCACAGAGTGAATATTATGGTTTTTCAGGTGGTATATTTTTAGTATCTTCCTGTATTAATTTGAAATATATATATTTGAAAAAGAAGTAAAACTGGATTTTTCGATTTACCTTAATTAATAAATAATGAAATGAATTGCTCGAGAATATAGACTTCCGGTTCATGCTGAAATGCATACAGTTAAACTGCGTTCCTAAATTCTGAAACTCGCGCCAACAATCTTACTAAAATGTCTAAACTTAGAATCGACAGTTTTCAAAGCAATACATTTTAGGAATAAACAATCAACAGAGTACACTATAGTTCCCTTACAGGACAGCCAAATATATTGTTACACACTTGATTTTTTTTTTCCTGTTGTGGGTTGTCTGTTGTATTTGTGTAATTTCAGGGATAATCAGCGATCAAATTGCTCGGATCGCTGCCACGGTGTTTACTGAGCGCCTAATTACGTCTATCGTGCCAACGAGCCACGTTGACCACGCTCTCCTCTGTTTGCCCAGCTGCACCGCACACATCCTGCTGTCACAATGCGCTTTAGCGAGCGCTGGGCCGTTCTGCATGCACGCTCCACTGTCGCTCTTTGCTCAAGAGCCACGATGTGTGTGTACAGCGACATGACACAAGCAGACCACTGTGCGGCTTACGGTTGAGGTCTTGCACGCTTGTAAATACGCCCACTTCGATTGCAAATGAACTTCTCTCTGTATGCATTATACTCGTGCATAATTTTGAAGATAACCGGACAATTAACAAAGGTGCATGAAAATGGTATATAATTGCAGGAAAGTTTACTTTGGTGTTCTGATATATAGCCTAGCCTAGATGGTCGAATTTAATTATTACATAACTGAATATTTCCGTGCAATGCATTACAAAAATTTTGACCGGACTTTTATTTGGAAACAACTTTGCCTTTCATATATGTAACTGATTGGCTACTATATGCAATAGTCCTATGTTGAAGGTCGTTATCTAAAACAAGTGGTTGCATAATACGTGTTAAACGTTTGACCAGTTGTACTATCTATATAGCCTACATGACGCTTCGTGCACACAATTAATCTGTAGCCTATCAAACCGAAAATACGACGGCAGTTTTTAAAAACTGATTCAAATAATTTGGTACTGCAAAGTCTTTGATTCGTGGATGATTGATGATTTTAAATTAGCGGAACGTAGTTGAAAAAATGTTATCAATCTATTTTAAATTAATTATGCCTGTAATCACAGCGATAAATGTTTAATTTTAACTCACTATTAAGGGTGAAAAGTTGCTCTCTACTGTAGGCTATGGAAATGTGGACAAACGTTCAAATTTTAGGATATTACTTATTACTCAATACTGTTGTGTCAATTCTAATGACCTCATTCAGACAAAATTATTTCTGCTTTAGTTTAAGTTGTATGACATCGTATGATACCGTTGGTTGCTTCTGAAAAGTTCGTAAAACGTAAGTAGGCCTATTAGGTCGTAGGGCCTACCGTCTCAATATAGACGTCTCCGCTCAACGGACGTCTCCTGAAGTTTTTCCAGGAAACCTATTCATTGGTAAACTGAAGGATGTCATGTAATTACTATCAACGTAAGGACAATACCTAATTGATTGATAGCTACAATACATCTTTCTTCAACTACGCAATGTCATAATAAATGTTTCATATCACAATAAAGCATATTTCGTGCCTGTATCCAGTTTTTAAAAATTTACAATATGATGTGCTCCGTCACTCATATTTGTCATCTTTGTTGCAAGATTTTTGGCAAAACTCTTCGCAGTAGCAAACCTTGAGCTGTGAAATGCCTGCTTGCTTTGTTTTTCTAATGATGGACTGTAATCAAATTATTAAGATATGGTAGCCGGGGAGAAGAAATATCTTTTAGTGATTTAAACTTAAAGCTCAACTTAACATGCTGTAATAAACGGTTATGATTTCAAGTGACTACCTGGGCAGTTGCCTCCTACGTGTTCCTCCATTTGTTAGTTCCGTATCTTCTTGCCTGCAATGGAGCAATCTCCCACTTTCTCATGGCTCTTGAATGACCTCTAGTGGTTACTCATAATACTGTCAAGATTACAAACCAGGAGAGGTTATGTTGGAATGTATATTACTCTGTGCCGACATTGAAGTTCCAAACAAAACAACAGAAACACATTCAAGGGTTTAAAATTTAGGGCATGCTTCGGTGTGAGTTTTGAGGTTCGGAAATGTTGTAAAAAATCTGTCCTATTGCTTTATTGCATCAAATTATTTATTTATTATTATATAATTATTTAGGCCTATTTAGTGCAGTAATAACCACCTCATAGGTTTGCGGAATCTATTTTATAAGACACGATAACATACAAGCTGTGTACTCATGGGTAGGCTGCTTCTGAAGACTCCAGTGGTACAAACGTACTTCCGAAAATCAGTCTATATGCATTCATTTAAACGCAGGATGGACATAGGAGCGTTTCAAAACAAAGGGATGGTAACGTTACTAAATCATGGAAACTCTAGATATCGCGTACACAGATTGTGTCGCCATGGAAAACATTAACCAGTGTGACACAGGTCATAGGTGAACGGAATAGACAGCACGGTACCTCATGTCCTCGAAACAAATTATTTTCATAGCATTATTTCACGATAGCAGCGTGTGACTGCATACAGGATGGATAGATAGATTCATGTCACCTCTGGCCAATGCCATTTCATCCTTGAGGAAGGACAGTCAGTAAACTATGAGCTTTGTAGCCCAGTCATCCTAGTCACCCTAGTCATCAAATGATTAGTTCTGTGTAACATAGGCAGACAAATAAGCAGATAGATAAAAGACATACAGTATTGGCAAGGTAGATGGATGAAGGTCAGAGACTTGAGAAATTAGCTACTCAAATTTAAAATTCCATAAAGTGTTCTTTTTAATGGCCTTCAGTCCTTCTGTTAATATATGCACAGAATATGACATCTGTTCATTCTGATTCACTATACCTTCTGCCTGAAGAGCACAATGTTCACAAAGTTTGTTTGACATGAGGAGGCTGTTTGAACCCGAATGCTTTTGAGAGCTGCTTGCTGTTTGTCACCTAACCACTGTAAATACTGCAGACATTAATCAATATCTCTTGTACAACTTGAACCCTTGAACATTACTTGCTAGTAAAATCTATACCAAAAATTAAAAAGAAAAGTTGATTTTAATTTCTTGTTTTGCAATAGTAATTAAACGATTGATATCATTTTAAAAGAATTATATTTCTCAACCATGACAAAAGCTATCCTGTGTGACTCCAATGGCTTTTTGAATGGACTTCTTAAACTACATTTATATTCAATCACCTAAGCCTACCAAGCAATTACTTAAAAAAATGTCAAGTTTGGATTTTTCTGAAAAAGAGTCAGATAACCTTCTCATAATAGCACGCTAATGCATTTTTCCAAAATTAAACTTCAGAGGAAATGAAGGTTGGAATTTTAAAGAAACCTGAATTGGATTTTTTTCCCCTCATCATAAAGGCTGAGGAATTGCTGATGAAATTTGCTCTCATACTGTCGGTAGTTCTTTCAGGCAGGCCCATATCATGGAGGTCAGAGTAGATTCCTGTATGCCTGGCCTTCAGTGTAGCCTACAACATTTCTCTCACTATTCCAAAGATGTATTCTTCCATTGAAAATAGAATGCAAAGATTCTGCAATGAGAAATGAGTGGAGAGAGTAGTCATAAGAGGAAGAATACTAGAGAAAAAAGTCAGTAAGTGATGACATAAAACAAGAGACAGACAAGCTTTTGCAGAACAGCTGGTTTGGGAATTCTTGCATTTATTCCTCTTTATCTGATTATTTAATCTACATATTGTAGTCTGTACATTGTTATATAATCCACAGAGATTAAAGTCCACAGTTACTACTGTACACATTGGTGCTATACAGAATATATCCCATTTTGTCTTGCAGTATAGTACCTGTCACCTGTCATTTTATTCCACAGTCACCATCAGTCATGTAAGACATATATTTTTCCTCATTAGTGTCATGTGAAAAAAGTATGATTTGTTTATTAAACAACTGTACTCAACATTCCATGTAACTTTAAAACTGATACAAAAAAAATTATTGTGCTAAATTGTGCACTTGATGAAGTGCAAGAATTTGATGCCTAAAAATGTTCATTGAGGATGGTAAAGTTGCAGTGTATGTTTATCACAGTTTGTATCCCTCTCACAGCACCTATTGTAAACTACAGCTTTAAACAGCCCCCTATGAGTGCAAACTGCTCTGTGGAAATCAGCAAGTTACAGCATTTTGGCCTTAGTGATTCTTGGTTTCTGGCTCATGTAACTCCCAGATTGAAAAAAAATGTTTTGGATTTCCTTTCATCTTTTTTTTTTTTGAATTGTTGGTCAAGATATGGGTGGCTGTGTAGCATAGTGGTAAGGAACAGGGCTCATAAACAACACGTCGCTGGTTTGAGTCCTTGCTGGGGCATTAGTGCTGTACCCTTGGACAAAGCACTTAACTCAGAATTGCTTCAGTAAATATCCATCTGTATAAATAGATAACAGGCGAAAATTGTAGCCTAGGTAAGTCGGTCTGGATAAGGCTGTCTGCTAAATGACAACAATGTGATGTAAAGATGTCAATAGGTGATTGGGAGGTTATCAGGACATCTTAACCTTAGATAGGGCTTCTTCTTCACCACTAGATGGAGACATACTGCAATGTGTTCTATTTTAGTGTATGTCATAGTCTATCGGGGAGTACAGTATTACTTTTTTAGTGCAGAATTAACGCGTAAAACGGCCATTAAATACAATATATATCACAACAATAACAAGCACCGTGTCCATAATATTACAATTCTATTTAAAATATAATAGATACATGAATACATTATTGGTTTAACATTTAATAGTCCAAATAAATTTGTTTTGCTAAAGTCAATTAAATTCTGCCACTAAGACAAACGTTTTCCATTTCATTTTTTAAAACAACACTGCCATCTACTGATGAAAAGTTCCTCTCAACCTGAAAAATATAAAGGTTACCTAGTGGTGTACAAGACATTTTAGACAGCGTCATCAGGCTACAGCGTTTGATAGGTGACCTGTCATAAGTCGGTTTAAATAAGCTTACTGTCATTCATACAATTCCGAACAGAGATATAGTCCATTTATATCTACTTACCAATTTCAGCTCAAAACGTTTGGTAAGAATTTTTATCCAAGGAAGGCAGGAGATAGTCACAGTACAGAACGGTTTGTCTAACGTAGGGATACTGAGGCGGCGTTTGCGTGGTAACACCAATGTATGAATTAAACACTAGCGGTAAGCATAACACCGTTTCATCACGGCCTTTCATAAACCGCACTCTCGCTAACAACAATCACCAGATTGCTCTTGACATCCCACCCCTGGGAACACCCGAGGGGGTATCCTTTATGAATATTTTAAAATACAACAAAAAAGTGCTTTTACAGTCGTCGGCTCGTTGGCCATTCAGTCACTCGTCGCTTGATCAAATAACCCCGTCTTCAGTGGCGGAGAACAATGCGGTTAAACAGCACGAGTCCGCTACGTGCCGTTGACCAGGTAAGTGAATGTGATGTGTCTCTGTTGGGGCTGCTGAAGTCCCACGGAAACACGCTTCGTTCTCCACATGGCACTTACGCAGAACAAAACGGTAATGAGGATAATAGTGTTCTGATTGTTGAAAATGAGCTCGTGTTCTGTATTGGGGGCGGGGAATGTATTCAGCCGGACACGAATTATCCTGCTGTTTTTGGACTTACGAACTACATCATGTATTAGAAGAACTGTATTCATAATTTGCTGTTAAGATATTTTGACCTCAACCAGGCATATGGACACATTAAGATCTATGGTGGTATTTTTGTGAACATTAATACGAACATGTCACATCGATTGTATAAATTAAGCTTTAATACTCTAAAAGCCTCGTGTGACATAAACATGTGTCATGTACCTGAGACATTCATCAATGTGTTCCGAAGCTGGTCTAATTAAGGTGTTATTCGCTAATGCTAAAGTTGCACACACGCTGACGCTTCAAGCCAAAGAGGTATAGGAGAGACCAGGCAGCCTGAACCTTTTACCGGTGTTCGCCTCGCCTACCCCCCATTAGTTTATGTGAAATGCACTCACAGGAGTTGATGCAGAGGGAGGAAGATATCTCTAGAGGTCACAGAATGTCTTAAATAGTAGCAAGATTGAATCGAAGTTTTCTGTATTCGGAACGGCTCTGGTTATTACAGCAACGACTGGCGGAATGACACGTTCAGATGTGCTCTGCCGTTCTCCTGTATGAAAAGTTATTCATGTGCCTTCATTAGATGCCGTTTTGTACCCTTGCTTTATAAGTGGCTAGGGATAAGAAGTACATGTTAATGCAGAATTACATTTTTTTTGTTGTAACCCCTGACCCGAACACAGTGATCAAAGATCCGATAGTGTACATTGGAAACGAACGAGGCGACTTAAACAGTAATACGAAACGCTGCAGGGTTTGTCTCTCATCGCACATTGCTGTTGACTTTTCAGTCGAATACAAAGTAAAAAATACTCCTAAAACCAATATGTTCCACAGCACTAAAGTCTTATCTGACATGAACATGGATGCAGATTTCGTCAAGGTGAAGGTTTAGAACACCACCGTACTAGAGCGCATGATACTGATCAAGATACTCAGGCGTAAAGGACGGGTGTCCAATGTCAGTTGCAGCGACTACAGTTGTAACCTTTGCCTGCCACACCCCAGTCTGATGAACGGTGTCTTTAGAATCAGGGGAGAATAATACCTTTGATTTTCCGCGATCAATTCCTCGAGGGAATAGGAACGAGTCTCACAAACTTCTCTCTGGTGAAAACACATCATGTTTTATTTAAGTCCAAGCCGTTTCGGACGGGAAAAAAATAATGGTGCAATTGACAGAATAACCGAGGAGCACAACGAGAGGAAGAAGCAGTAAAGGGTAACAAATGTTCATAAACTCTCATAATGTCCAAAAATGAGCAAGTTTATTGATACCTTTTGACGTTGCATACTTTGCCAAGGTGTGATTGAACTTCTGGGTGTTACATAAGTCTTGGCGACCTCACAAGAGCAATAAAACATGTGTGGCACTTCAGTGACCCTCTGTCCCTGACACTGTGTCCCTATTACACAATGTCTGGCCTTTGGTCATCGTTACTGACTGACTTTTTTGCAACAGGTTTGGTACAGTTCTGAGCAGGTGTTTTTTTTTTTCTCTGAGGAGTACAGAGTAACTTAATTCAAATTTGCTCTGAGTGAGCTTTTCCCACCAAAAGCCAGAATCTCAACATCACAGTTTTAAGTTTTGGATTGTCACTGTCCATGAGCTATACACAAACTTCCATCACCACAGAGGTCATGTTGCTTGAACACAGTAAGGATTTCATCTTAAAGCTGCCTGAAACACCATTACCATTCACAGCTCATTCAGTTGCATTGCAGTGCCTTGCTGAGATGCTCAACAAAGGTATTCACCTCAAACATCTTCATTTATATGTCCCTCACCTGTAGTACTGTGCTAGGTATCTAAGTGGTTCTACCTGTCACTGAGGTTTTCTCCACATTCCTGGAGCCAGAGACCAGAGAATGACAAGGATGTCACCATTGGATATGTTTAAATGTCAAAGGTTAATGCAAGTGAATTTTCCATAAAGTTACCTGCAGGCTTCAACGAAGAGCATAGACTTGCCTTTTCCTCTCAGCATCGTTCTACTGTTGTCATGTTTGCTTATCTCACTGTGTTCAGGATATACTGCATACTGTAGGATGCATATATGCAGAATGTATTCTCTCTCTCTTTCCCTCTCTCACTCCCCCTCTTTCTCTCTCTTTTTCCCTCCCTCTCTCTCTCTGACGCGGAACTGTGTTGTTCTAAACAATGAGAGTGAATAGGAAGATTACCTCTCTAAGCCGCTTTGCCCTCCCTCGTTCCAGCTTCTTTCTCTTTCCTCCCTTTCTCCTGTGTTTCCTCTGTCTATCTGTGCCTCTTCCCTTTCTCTCCTTCCCCACTCCCCCTGTACCCCTTTGTAAGCCTTGATCCTATTAGAGGAGGAACAAAAAGGCCCAACGTGAATGTCTCAAAATCAATATCTCTTTCTCTCCTCCTCTCTTTTCAAAGCAGGCCGCGGCACTCACTGTGCTGGCAGCCTTCAGAAGAATATGTCTCAGAGCACGCCGGCAAGGTATTTTATATATATATATATATATATATATATATATATATATATATATATTTTATCCTCCTCATCCATTGGGGCGGGCCTTTCTGTACGCCACCAAGATTGACCAAGATTGAAGGAGACTCACACGGCAGTATTGGCAGGTGGCATCTCAGTTGCTGCAGCCTTTGAATGAGCAATTTTATGAGCAGGACAAAAAAACTTCTCTCAGGACCATAAATAGAGGGAGCCAAGCAGCGCTGCACCCTGCTTGTATCTGGGTCCATGTTCAGGTCCTGGACCTTTCAGGTCCCTGTGACAGGAAGGCAAGGAAAGCCAGTGCCAAGCATCATGCTTCTGTGAGTTCACACACTCTGTCGCAGGCGGTAATGAGGGGTTGCATAATGGTATAGCTCACTGGGTCACACATGCAGTGCAGATCATCAGTGGCTGTGATCTGATCTGAGTTTCCACTGAGCCGTCTCAGCAGTGGGTCCAGCTATTCACGAGGAGAGCCAGATGGGCTTCCACACCAAACAGCTGTGCTACACGAAGTACGTTCTATCTTAGACCAAGGGAGTCAAGTCGAAGTTGCCGTGTTTATCCCATGTAAAATACCTTAACTAGAAAGTATAGTTTTCATATTCCTGCTAACTTACAATGCACAAACATTTTTCTCTTCCTTTTTGTTGTGGTCTCTCCAGAACAGGAATACCAAAACCACAAGCAAAGGGATGTCCATCTCCATAAACAAGGAGCAAACGCACAAATCTGCCAAATGAACTAGCATGTCCAATTACATATGATCATGATATGGGTGCATGTAGGCATAGCCAGAAAAGTTAAACTCAAGAGATGTGCTGGGGTCAGCGGCTCTTTAGCAGGAGGGGGAGTTTGAAACAGCTGAGGCAGGGACTGCTACACTGGGTCACATAAGAATGAAACACAGGCAGCTAAAGCGGATCAGCACAAACCAGGCTCTGGACCGAGTCGCAGATGCTGAGCAAAGAGTGATGCCTCAGCCATTATGAGCCAGGCTAGAAAATGACTGTTAATGTCTGCGGTCTGTTCACAATTGGAGCCAAGCTTTACCACATTCCTCCTTTGAAGAGAATAAGTGACGAACGCTACCATAAGATTATCTCACTCTGAACATATGATTATTTTTTTATGGAGGAGGTATATTGAGAACAAATACCCGTTTATTAATTTGAACCTCCATATATTGATATCGGTTTGACATGATGTTGGACAGAAGTTTTTGGAGACTTTGTCAAACTTCTTGTGACTTCTTGTTAACATGAAGCAGTCCCTAAGAGTCCAAATATGTTCAACTTTATGCCTTATTATTATTTAGATATTAAGAACATGGCAATGTTTTAAAATATTACATTCAGCAGTGCATACTTACAAATGTACAAAATAGGATGTTAGATTTTATAATAGTAAACACATATATGATCAAATAAGATTTGGAGGTAGAGGTATACTTATGTGTTAATTTATATGCCTTATAATGCCTACCCACTTAAATAATGAAAATTTCAATACTTTCTTCAGATCTTAAACTTTCCTTCTGCATCTCTACCAGTGCAGCACGCAAAGAAATCTCTCACTACATACATAGATTACACACACAACACTTCTGGTGTTTATGTAAAAATTGTGTCCTTGTACATTTTTTAACTTTTCCAAATATCAGGAAAAGCACTCTAGAGAAGCAACCCACAAACTGAAATACACATATGCATCAACTATGCACAGGAGCCTGACCCAAAACTCCACTGCCCAAAACTGGCTGGCTGCACACTGCTGCCAACAAGTACACCTTACACTGATCCTGATGAGGACCACGACAGGATCAGGATAACAAGATCCAATCAAGAGGCAAAGAAACTGTTGAGGCACATCTGTGGTCCCTTTGTGGCAACAGTGTGTAACCTGCTCTGCTTCTTCATTCATAGCTGTAGCGTACAGCATACAAAGTAACGTGCAGTTACTTTTCAATACAAGTTTCAATACAAATGCTAAAAAGTAAGTTTTATTTTTACACAGGGAGTTTTACTTCATAGACCTCAATATTCCTATATTCCTCTGGTGGTTAATCTTACTTCACTGTAAAAGGCAACATCCCAGGTTCAATTAACAACCAGCAATACACTCAGTATGACAGGAAAATGAAAGAATTTTAAGTGATAAATATACTGCGAAGCTTTGTGTATGTACAGAACCGAGTCAGAGATGAAAAAGGAACTGAACAAGGAAGAGATTTTTCTCTGTCTTCTTCTGCAGTGTGTTGAATGATCCACACACTCTATAAACTGATTGATAAAATTAGTAGGATTCTGTGTAACCAAGCGTGCCTATGTACATGACTATCGTTGTGTATCACATTGTAACCCAGAGTTACGCTGAGTCCTTCAAAGGGAACTGTCAGTCATAACCATGTCCTGCCCTGTCAATATTATCAGTTTCCCTAATCAACTGTTACCTTTAACAACAAATGACAAAATCAGTTTTAGGAGAAAATGACATGTATTAACTGTACTCTTAATCATGTTGTTTTTCCATTGTAGTGTGTGGTATCACAGTCTTAGGCAGACTTTCTGGAGGAACACTGACAGGAAAAAGTTGCCGTTTTTAACCCAGCAATTGGTAGTTATTCATTGACTGAAACAGTAGTAGTCTAAACACAGTCTTCAACTGATATACCTTGATTCCTTGATGTAACTGCACATTTACAATCAATTTTACCAGAGATCACATCCACAGTGATAATTGGTTAACAGCTGAAAATTCTGTATTCCATATACAGAAATACTGGGAGGTAGCTGCTGCTGCCTCTATTGACTTTTTGCTATATCAGTTATATACTGTCTGTCCCCTACATTCTGTTGGATTCTCATGAAAATTAAAGTAATTGAAGCCCCTGGAAATGCTATCAAAATGGAACCATCTAGCAATATGAGAGAGATGAGTAACTCATCAAAAGTAGTTTCAGTACTTTGTAGTTTGCAGACTGCGCTCATGGAATTGGAATTTTGGAACCTCCAGCCCAAAGCAGTGCTCCATGCCTCAACTACACCCATACAGCTCCACCTTGGTCTTCTAACTCGCTCCACAGCGGTGGACAGCAGTTCCTGCAAATCTGTTAACCACAGGCACACATGGCTATCCCCACCCACCAAACCCACTCCTACTGCCTGGTCCTACACAGCCCAGCAGGAACTAGGAGCTGGAACGCTCACTTACTGTGTGCGGAGTCTCCCAGCGCCGCAGCCAGTTCCTGGAAGTCCCTCTCCATCGAGGAGAAGACCAGGAAAGAGTCCGTCCCTCTTCTCCCTCCTCCTCCCGTTGCTGTCCCAGCCCCCTCATATCCTCCCTCCCGTGAATCATCCATCTCTCTGGAGACGCCGTCGCCACGCCGACACTGACAGTGAAAGCCCCCCGGCGACAGAGCAAACGTGCTCTCCCACCGTCAGCCGTGGTGGAACCACACAGACAGATCTCTCTCTCTCTCTCTCTCTCTCCCCTTCCCCTCCAAGGTGAATGCACAACACCACCCCCCACCCCCCCGGACAGGACTGTACCTCTAAATCCTGCAGAGGTAGTGGAGGTGCATGCTCAAGCTCGTTCTCTCTCTCCATCACCTCTACCTCCAACTCAGGAAAGTCCCCTTTTAAAAATAAAAGGGAGGGGAGATTCTGGGGAGCGTACTGAACCCCCCAGGCAGAAGTTCTCTTGGAGCAGAGCAGATGCATTGATGATCAGTAGCGTGAGAAAGAGAGAGAGAGAGAGAGAGAGAGAGGGAGAGAACGGGGTAGAGAGAGAGAGAGAGAGAGAGAGAGAGAGAGAGAGAGAGAGAGCACAGAGAACACAGAAGCAGCAACCAGCGCTCACAAACCTGGCAACTGAAAATGCACTTCAGCCAACCCATGCCGCCTTTTATACACTGTACCACAGTGCTAGCGCTCTGGCTTTTACCCCTCTCAGAGAGCATGAATATATTATTATACACACAAAGGAGCTGGTTATTGTTTATGAATTACCAGCCTTCCAGGCAACAAAGGCTATTTTCATAAGAAAACTCATTTCATTTCAGCTCCAATTTGATTACCAGCTAAAGAAAAGGAGCCCTTCGGTCAAACCCCCAAAGGATTTTTTTTATTCATGTCTTTTGAATGGGCTTTATTGCATTCTTTTAAAAGCTGACGTGGAAAGCTTTTAGAGTAAAACATAGACAAAAATTATTGCGCCGCTATTTTTGTGCAATAACAGACCTGAAGAGGACATCAAGCCCTTATCCATCCTTCAGCGTTTTCTTTTCTCTCTTTTTTCCTCTTTTTTTGGCAAATTGCAAAGGCTGGAAATTAATGACAGGCAGTGAAGAGGGAGGGGGTGGGGGGGGGGCAGCTCAGACCTCACAATACATGTCAAAGCTAAATGATCACTAGCCACAGAATAGACCCAGCCGAATAAGGAGACAAGTCTTGGAGGGGGTGGTAGTCTTGATTGATTCATGGCTCTGAAAAGAAAGACACCTTGATGTCTTTAAAGCCCCACAATTGGCCGAGCGTTTATTGTGAAATGTACACAGTGACTAGCTGTCACTTTTTTTCTGGGAACAGAAAATTGCCGCCAGCTGGATCTCTGGCACTTCACATGGACACAATATTCCTCGCTCTCTGCGACCCCAGAGACCACAGGGAACGGCTGAGAGACTTACAGTGACTCCGTCTTCTGTGTCGATACCAAGTGTCAAAACAGTGACAGGGAGAGAGAACGTTTCCTGTTTAGAAAAGACAGTGGAACTCTGTCTCATGGAAGACAGGTGCTTTTGTCCAAACTGTATTTTCTGTCCAAGAGTTTGAGATGAGTTTGACAGATAACCAAAATCATGCAGTGCTGGAATGAACTGTGGTAACACTAATTTCAGCAGTCTGTTGGTGCAGTTGTTTGTGAGCTAAAGGCAACAATCTGAGAACAGCAAGACTCAATTCCTTAGAACCTGACGTAACTGTAGAAATGCAGGTGAGCTGTACATATTTAGATGGAAATGTCAAACATTCATGGTCTGTCTGTAGATATTGACTGTTGGCAATGTGTTAGCTATTGAATGTTGGTGTACTGTACCTGTATGGTTTATCCATAACAACCCTTGAACTGAACCCAGAGCAAACTGGCAGCGCAAGTCTGAGAAATGTTAAGTGACTAGCCGTGTCGATCAGATTTCTCTGATCACCAGAGGGGAACTCTCTAGCAAGAGCCTACCTTGAGAAATATAGGTCTCCCAATGAACACTCAACCCTATTTCAACATGCAAACCCAATGAGGGCTCATTCCTTCAGCCTTCCCAAGTCTATGTGTCCATAGGCATTGCAGCTTTTCTCACACGTTTTAACACCCTACACCATTATCCTGGTTGAATCTTGAAAAATGTTTGCTGGACACAACATCAATTGTGATTAAAACCCAAAACCGTCTGTTTGCAGTGTCAATGTTTCCATAATAAAATTAGATATTGAGAATATATTTTAGAGAATATACATTTTTATCTCAATCAATATATTTCAGGTATGTAAATTATTTCCATTTTGGTAATTAATTGGTAATTGGTATTTGGCCAATTTGATCATTACTGCCATATATTGCAATATATTTCTGCTTTGCATCAGTATAAATGTAAGTGGTGTGTATTTGCAATGTATTCTTGGGCTGAACAACATATTTCTCAATAGATTAGGATATATTTTAATTTTGTATGGGTTGTAGGCCCTGCTGCACTGCACCTCACTGCCACAGGGCGGATGGTGTCTGACGCTCTCTTCATCAGCCCAAACACCAGCCAACTGCTGGGGAACAAGAGGAGGACGATGGCTTTGATCCTTTCATCATCCAAATCAAACCCCCCGAACCTCCCACCTGCCACCACAGGTCTCCCATCCAGCTGGCTTGGGGCACAGCCTGAGTTGGACCCTGTGGACCCATCAGCTATTTGTGGCAGCCAGTGCTATATTATGGATGCTTTGCTAATGCCAGGACTCACTCTGTAGTAATGCTACTGTGGCTGCAGTGATAGAGTGCCTCTGGTCTGACTTAAAGGGTAAGTTCCCAGTTTCACCACTAGAGGCAGAAGAGGGCAAACATACCAACAGAGTAGTCACAACCATCATAAACGAACAGTGCCTGTTCAATTGTTATTGCATACAGTTTGGTATTTACTGGAATTCTGCAAGTCTTTTGTTCAGGGGTACACCACTGCCCAGGTCTTCTAACAGGTCTTCTAATTACTTTTTAATTCCTCCCTGCTCTGACAAGAACAGTGAGTAAGTTCTCAGGTAAAGAAACATCCCATTGGAACACCAGACAAAAGCTTACAGATGTGGAGGTCTCCTGAAGCCAGAGGAGTTGAGACAGGTGAATTGTACTCTACAGAGAGAGAGAGAGACAGAGACAGAGACAGAGACAGGTATACTAACATTTCCAACTTCCCATCCACAGTCAGAAAAAAGTGCGATTCAGCACTTATCTCCAGATGTGATCTATATGTTAAAGATAAATCAGACATTCTTTTATGTTTTTACCCTCCTTTGTATTTATGCAGGAATATTTAACTGTAGACAAAAGGTGACTTATTCATTATTCATCTGAGAACAAGGGAGTGTGGCAATCTGAAAGGGATGACATTTGAGCTTTTTGCCAACACCAGCAAAATTATATCCTTTCCATTGTAAATCAATGAAGTAGAATCATCGCTCACAAAGGAATTAAATTGCCTTGTCACTTTAATAAGGCCACCTTATATACAACCTTCACCCAGCGCTGTTGTGGGAGAAGAAAAGGAGAGGCGCTGTGGTCTTCCGCTCCTCGACCCGCCTCGGAACCCCGGCTTTCCAATTAAAGCGGGGCCACGTTCACCCTTTCTCTCTGCCGAGCCGCGCCTCGCGGGCCGCTGATGTCACCTTGTCAGGAGCACAAAGACCTTCGGGTCGGGCCCAATCACGGCGCATTGAGTCCGGTTTGATGGGAGAAAGGCCTGCCATTACCCCCTCCTCCACCCCCTCCCTCCCATCCACCATTCAGGGCCTTGCACTGCAAGCTAAAGGGCTGACGCACACTTCCGTCATGTCGAAACGGTAATTGTTTTAATCCTTCTCCTCATTGTTTTCCCGCCTTTTAAATCGGCTCTCTTGTCAAGTTTTGCCTTTTTCCCCCTCCTTGATTGTCGCGGTGCTGTGGAGTAGGATTCCATGGTATTGCTTGGCTCCCCTGCTCCACTCCTGTTACTGCACTTTCAGATGTCACAAGCCAAGAGCGTGCTAATGCAGGCAATCACATGGTGTGCATACGCTTCACTGTGTGTTGGCTTGTGTCAAGCTAAAGCAGATATGGGGGTCACTAATTTCTGTGGGTGGTGTTAACAAAAATCGTTGTTGATGAATTCTTTTGGAGGCAAGGTCAACACTACTTATGATAATAAAAGTAAAATGTTTTTCCCCTTTTATATCTATGACATTGACATATTGAGCAAAATCTAAAAATGTCACTGGAAATGCTCCTTCTGGCATAACACATTCAGCTCAATGTTCCTTTATTTCCATAGACTGCCATTTCGTCTTTGAAACAAAACGCAACCATCTCTCCCTCAGTACCTCTCAAACAAAAGATTCTCAAAAGCGTGAGCGTGCGGAACATACTAATCAAGCCAGGTCTTCACAAAAGGGATGATGTGTTTGGAGCTTGTAGATATGTTGTAAAATGCAGGACTTTAGTGACAAAGGAGTAACTCAGTGCCTTTGAGCCGGGAGAGTTTCCCCAGAACCCTCTACTTCAGCTCAGTGGAAGTTAACTGAAAAACCTGCAAGTGAAACTCATGCTCACGCTGCCATCCAACTTCAGTCCACTCCAAAGAGCAGCAATAAACAAGCATTTCTCCACAGACCTCCGGCTATAGAGATTATTCTAATTAGGGACAGGTAACATTTTCCCTCCCTGTTCGGAGACGGTGATACAGCTCGTGGTGAGCTTTGTCCTCATGTAAATGTCTTCTGGATGTCATTCTCTCTCCAAATGTCATCCTCTCCTCTCCTCAGACAAAGAGATTCCGCTTCCCTCCGACTGGATCTTCGCCAGCGATTAAATCTTTCAATGGCATTTGCGTCCCAGTGGGGCAACATCATTTAGATCTTTTCCTTTATGTTGCGATTCATTATTTATTATAATAGGCTGGGGAGCAGGGGGTAGCATTTGTGCAACAGATATTAAAAGTACCTGATTTTATTTGGAGGGATGAATTGCTGTGCAGTTGTGTACCTGGGAGGGAGACACTGAAAGAGTACTGCTGGGCTTGTGGTCAACTGGCCACAGACACAACAACGCCTCCCTGAGGTCACAGTGTCAAGAGGCAGAGAGCCTGTGATCTTAAACACCCTTAAAATATCGCCTTCAGACTGGAGAGGGTATGCAACTGTTCACTGCACAGAGAGGTAATATATAAAATGAAGATGACAGACACTACACTTTTTCCCAGAATATCCATCCCCACATTACTGACCTGAAAGCTCCAATGCAGGAACTGGTTGAGTGATGTGGAAGGCAGGCTGAACTCTTTAGCCAAGCCAAGAGGAAATATGGTGTGTGTGATGTCCTCAGCAGCATCTGACTGCTTACTTACCAGGATTCCTTCTAGGATACACTTAATGCACTCTTCAGAGCTTATTTCCCAGAAGGAAAGCAAAGAAGTATATTGTCTGTGGATACAGGACTAACACCTTAAGTGACATTCGAACATACACATATCTGGTCCAATGAGTTCTGGCGCCTTTACTACTGCACCTAAACCTGCTTCCCTTTAAATGGACTGCGAGAGAAACTGCACTCCCCCCAGCGGTACAGGGAACACACAAAGGAGTGAGGCACGTCTTTCAGCATGGTGCCAGTCATCCAGGCTCCTTCCCTCTCTCAGGCCCAGGCCTGGATTACCTCCGCAGCACAATGCAGGGAAAAGGTGGGCTGAACGCTCACAATGGGGGAATTACCATTGTGGGACTTAAGGCCAGCTTATGCTAAGACAGCGCTGGGCACAGCATTAAAGGGTTCCTTTAGTTTAAATCACAAGAGCAAAAGGCATTTTTTTCCAAGCATTGATTCATCCAAGCAAGTTACAGAAAGCAAGACACAGAGCTCCCTACCAACAGAAATTGACCATGTGATGTTTCCTATCAAACAGGGCAGACCGATCATTTGCTTAGTGGACATGTGTTCCCAAGGTGACTAACAGATTATGTTTTACATGATTTACATTTACACAGATGGGTTAAGTACCTTGCTCAAGGGCACAACAGCACTGCCTCAATCCGGAACTGACCCTATAACTTTTGAGGTACAAGCCACACTCCTACGTACCTATGTCAAACTGCCACCTGCAGAGAGAACTGACCTTATTGATTACCTACCAACAGATTTTAGCATACACATTCAGAGATATTCATCTCCTTGCAGTACTGCAGATACATGCTGTATGCATTTGTACAGCTACAATCTGGACAAACGGGCTGTACACTATGGCACTGGCAATGGCATTTCATGCACTGATAAAGTTCAGAGAGTAGAATTTAGCTGCCAAACAGAATTGGCTGTGGAAAACACAATCACAACTCTCCAAAGCAAAGGAAATGCAAAGGGCTCAGGTCTGCACAGTGCCAAAGGTGACTATGAGGCAGGCCTTGGTCTGGCATTAGAATGAACAGGGGCTCATCAGCAAAAAAAAAAAAAGATGTGAGAGGTGGACTGCACCGCAACATTTAGGCTCCCTCTTTTAAGGGTGCGAGGCTCAAGTTACAGCACTTTAGTGAACAAAAGAGTCAACAGACAGAGGGCTCTACTTACAGGTTTAATTCACAGAAACAATGATACAAGTTAGTGAGGGGGGGGGGGGGGGGGGGAAATAAATACAGTGGTCAAAAGGAAGGTGTATGGTGACACCATCTCCAGACAATGGAAGCATAACATCCACACAGTGCACACAGGTTGTTCTCAGACAATTTCATTTAAATATATAACTTAGGGAGAGGACACAGAGGATTCTTGAAATGCCTGGTGAGTGAGTGTGCATTAGTGTTAATTATGTCAGTCTCTGTAGTGCGTTTTCTTGTGCAGGAGGCCTTGGAAGACTCCCTGCAGGACGGGAGATTGAATGTTTTTGAGGACTGCCAGAAATGCAAGCAATTTCAGGACATCCATTTACAAAGGCACATTATTTACAATATAAAGGCAATTATTTCTGTAAGACTCCTGTATGAGACATTGTAAATAATAATAAAAAGATAAAACAGGAGAGCAAAAAAAGGCCTACCGAACATGCCTTAGCCTTACAAAGACTCTCTAAACCCACAAAAATGAGGTAATTTAAAAACAAACAACAACATCTAGAACAGCTTCTAAGAGATCAGTACTGAATTCAACTGAAATGTTTCCACTCTTAATGCTGTATTGCTGTATTAAGTTATTGCTGTGGTTTCAGTTGGTCCAGGGTTCAGAGGGACTGCGTAAGGGCTCCTGAGAGGGCAAGAGAGACGACGCTCTCAGGTTCTCTGCTGACGGCAGTGACATAATATCTCCCATGGCAACAATCCACTCTCCTTGCCATGGATCCATGGTTACAGGCTTTACACCATTCCTATGTAACACTTATACCCTCCCTTTCCTCAGGTGAAGCGGAAGACAGAGATCAAAGGATATGTGCCACTTCTGAAGGGGTGTGCAGGGTACTGCTGATATGTTGGGTGGGGTTTAAAAAAAAAAAAAACAAAGATGTACAGCAAGCTGAATTTGACTGGAGCCGGGGTTTATAAAGTGTGTTCAGGACACCCTAACTCTTACATGTTCATAACAGCCCCTAGTACTGCAAGTCAGCTAAAGACCACACATAGCACCCCCCTTCCTCTTCAGTGATCCATCCCACAATTCCACAGTGGTTTAGCTAAGCATCACAGCTTTGCATTGAGGTGGCCTGCGTGGTCTCATGGACCCACTGCTAAATGACCCAGATCTCTGCAATGTTTCTGAGTGAACTGCAATGTCCTGCTCAACTGAAGAGGACATTTTGCAGCATTCATGGCCCACCAGGGACACGAAACAAAACAAACCCAAAAAAGAACAGAACAAATGAAACTAAAATGGAAACGATCTCTTTACAGATTGGTCTCGTCCCAGGAGGGATCGTTCATGCTTTTTAACACTTTCCTTACAATTTTTTCCAGCTCTTTCCGAGCTCTCTGTTCTTCCTCTAACATCCTCTTCATCTTCTTGTAGTCCTGTTTGGAGAAAACGACAGGGCAAGGTGTTACCACCATTCTGCAGCTAATAGCATGCAATCTAAGCTATGGGCTCCACCTTCTGAGAAGGTGATCTACAGTTCTACTGAAGGTAAACCCTAGATCCAGATTTTATTGTTGCAAAATAAAATCTGGATGTAGAGGAATAAAAATCCAACAGGGACCTACCAATTTAAGCTCCTGTACCTCATCCTTCAGAGCATATACAGTGTCCACTAGGCTCCTTAAAAAGAAAAAGGTTTTAAAACTTTAGCAGACAAGACCCAGGATGAACCCTAAACACATCATCAAAAACAAAACTCATGACAGCAAGGTACTATCTATAAATACAGTTATGTCACACCTCCACTCAAGAAGCAATCAGGATTCTCCACATACAAAATAAATGACCTGGTTATAGGTGCCATGCTTTGGCATAACATATTACTGTGCTAAGCTGGAATACACAAGAACAGGAGAATATCTGAATAGGACCTAAATGAATCCATTTCAGTACCTTACATGACTTAGTATTTGCACAGTCAAGCTACACTGTTGTGCTAATGTAACATTTAAAGTGAAAGTGAACTGATAAAGCACATGCAACAGGTGGAACATGGTCTTACTTCTCTTCAATCACAGTCTGACCATTGCTCTTGGTCTCTTCCACAATAATTTTCTCCTCCTCAGGAAATAGCATATGAGGTCCAGATTCCTTCCTAGATCCTGTTTTAAAACAAGAGAGTGTTCGCGGTTTGGTTTCAGCTTGCTGGCCACTGACTGATTCACTGACTATTTGAGTGACTGATTGTTGCTTTGACAGACTGAGGGTGATGCCGTGCTACTTGCAATGAGGGTGCTCGGAGATAAAACTAAATCTGGGTCCATGTGAGAGCCGCAGTGCCTAGCTGGTGGCAGCCGAGTCATGCAGTGGCCTGGTGCATTATGGGTTCATCCAACAAGCCAAGAAAGAGAAATCAGACCATCACACTTTTAAAAATCAGGTGCAGCTGGGAAAAGTGCAACAATCTTTCAACCCCCTGCCCAGTGTTGTTTTCAGTTTCATTGGGATTATATTTAATTCAAAAAAATATTTTATTTTGAAATAAAAGCCACTCTACTTCACAGGAAAGGCAAAGACTGTAAGCCTGTTCATGGCAGGTCACTAGGAAGTCTTTACCTGTATGGTACCTTCTCAAAAAGCTATTCACTGAATGGGATTCACCGAATCAATACCATGGAGTTTTTGTTTGTTTTTTAAATCCCACAGCCATGGACAAATTGATGATGGTTCCCATCTCTTTGATGTAAGACTTTTCAGCTCTAAGTTACCATGACTAGTAATATCCCTTAGTCTTTGAGTGTGTAGACTTGAAAAACAGCACAAAACTGACCAATTGTTTCATAAGTGTAGTGCAAATGGTCTGATAGGAGTGGGGAAATATTTGTCCATAGCTGTGACCAAAAATAGTAACTTTAGAGGCAAATAAGTTAACAGAATAATAATTTTAAAAAATCAGATCAAATAAACCAAAAAATACACATTTACAGTGAATGAACAGCATCTGTGTTACAAGTAGTGATCAGTTTGCATGTCCTGTAAAATACCTAATGAAATACAATAGCTTCATGTGACAAATCATAGAATAGCAAAATCTAACAAATGAAAGATTTATTTAAAATTTTATATTACAATGTTGATGACTTTTTTGTTATATATATTTAAGTCTGTATATATACACCACACTTCATTCACACCATATGCAAATTGAACAATACACATATATAGTACAATAAATATGCATCATTCAAATACACATATACATAGAAAGTAGGCAGAAAGGCAGTCACCCATTTCAGATGCTTGCGTTTTGTTTTTTTTTTTTTATATTTTTTTTTTGTTTTTTTCCCCAACCACAGAATACAAGCAAGTCACAAATATCATCACGCAATATAACAACGACCTTGTTTTCAAATACTCAAATACTCATATGCCATATTTGGCAAGACTTTTCCCAGGGCAAACACTATGTAGACAATTGGAGGGGAAAAGAGCAGTTGGCTTTGTTTTCACTGTTCCTTTCTGTTGCCTCAACCTTGGACCCGTTATTGTAAGACCGATGGGGCCCAGCGGATATAGCCTGCCGTTTTAGCGGTGGCTTCTCACCAACCAAAAATGGGCACAGTGTCGCAGATCTTATCGGTCAAAGTCTAATGCACAATGCCTGCTGCGCAGGGCAGTGATACAGGCAAAGAAGCTGGCAGTAACTGCTGCAGCACTAACAAGGGGGTATAAACCAGCACGCACACCACTCGCACACAAAAATGTGGAGAAGAAAAACCACTCTATCCCTTGTACACCTCGTACTCCAAGTGTATGGGAGAGATGACCCTGCTTACTTTGCTGCTCTGTGTCTATTGTGAGTAATGAAGATGATACTGTGTCTGATGCTAATGTCTGCTCTGTGTCAGTTCTGTACAGTTACAAAGTGACCACAGATGTTATAAATTAAAAACAGATATTGGGCACCAGCATTCCTTCCATCCTTATCTTCTACCTAGGAGCCTCTGGCTGGTAGCAGGAGGTGCTGGTGCTGTCTGCAGTTGCTATACTAACATTGGATGTTCTGTCTCAGACCAGATCCCATCAAGAATGTTTATGACTATCCAGCAAATCAGAACACTTACAGCATCAACAATGGCAGAGACATAACTTTCAAACTGATCGACTGGGAGATATTTTGTCCCTTGTAGAACATCTGTAGAAAGACCTTTTTTCATTTTCAATTCATGTGCTCACACCATCACCATCAGCATCAATGCTTATCAATCCTGAAAGAGACCAATGCTCTCTCCCTGTATATTAATACTGTTAACCTCTGACATGTAGGATCATAAGAGATCCTTTCCAGCAGCAGAACTATATGGTTCTCATTACAAGAGAACTTGCCAATTATGTGGATCAGATTAGGAAACATCACTAAGTATGAATATTCCCTTCAGAAAAATACAAAAAAGTGATGGCATCCACAGTGTTATACAGCATTTTTGGACTCTACGACAGCTAAGATACATAAACCAAATCAATTCCCCTAACCAATTCAAGTTATTGAATAAAAAAGTACATTAAAAACAAAAAAAAAGTATAAAATGCAACACATAAACGATAAAAGCATTGAATAAATTAAGAAATACATAAATAAGCCCATACAAATCCATCATTATGCACTGCAGGCTTCTGTGTTGCTATGTTGTAGCAGGAGAACATAATTGTTCAATGACATTGTACAAGTGAACAACAAAATACTTTCCCCAAGAAACCCTTTAGTCAGTAATTCGTAAATTTTTACTGTAATGACCCAAACATGTTCTACCTGTTAAAAATATCACTGTCAGTCATATTCCAAACAACTTGCATTTGCTGTGACTGCTCAAAGTATATACAGGGTGACGGACCACAAAGGATTTTTTAAACACATTAAAAAAAAAAAAAGTACGGAGGAAGAAGAAGCTGTTATCTAATGATATTTCCCAACAAACAAAATTCAGCTCAAACATGATTCAGATTAAATGTGAAGCATACATGAACCTGGGCATATTAAATGTAAATCCATAATTTTGGCAGCAGACATTGCTGAACAGTAGCTTATTTGAACTGTGTCACAAAGAGTGATGTAAACAAAATTTTGATGGGCTTTACAACACAGTCAGTTAAACATTATCTTGCCAAGATGACCAAGATGACACCACCTTTATTCTTCCTTTCCAATGTAATTCATGACAATGTAATCTGAGTATAACCATGCAGCTATATGGTACTTTGGTCATAAGTTAACATTTGTACTAATTTGTCTCAGTAAAAGAAGGAAATGAGAAAGTTGAGTAGACCTTTTTTGTTTTGTAGTATCAGGAATGTGGAATATAAGAAAGCTAAATCGACAGGTTCTGGAATGTACTTGTGGCAGTACGGGCACAGGGTGAGTATGGATCACTGTTCCACTACAAAGCTCTTGCCGTTACGCATCCAGCCAATCAAACAAACGCCATACCTGTGGCACTGACTATACGCATACCTAGAGCTCACACGTTAAAGCTATTACATTGATATTGATATATATGCACATAGTATTCAGCCCACAGAGACCTGTGTCTGCAAACAACGCCCAGGACAGCAAAGCTACTGACCAACCATTCTGGCGTTTGAATTGTGGTCCGAAGGCATTTCAGTGCATGGGAAAGGCCAGATGTGGGTTTGTTAAGCACAACATTTTAAGGGCTCAGAGAGAGGAGAGTTCACATTAGCACACATCAGAGCATGGGCAGCTGTGTGTACATACACATGTAGAGAAACACTGAACAGAGAGGAATTGACACCTCCCTCCGCTGTGCTACAGCACATCTGAATATTAGACACAGAGCACCCCCCACACACCCACCCTATCTCCCATCTCCTATGTCCACAGGGAAAAAGAAAACGTTGTAGAAAAAGGATTTTTTTTTAAAAAAAAAAACCTACCCAATAACCACAATGGGGCACAGAAAACAGGAGGAAGCAGTCAATGCAGCAAGCAGCTGGTTAAGAGGGTTTGAATACAAAAAGAGGAATAAACAAGTAAAGAAATAAATAATGAAGAACTATAAAGGAGTGCTTTAGTTCTGGTGAGAGATATATGAGCAGCAGCTCTTACGGGATGTGGAACCCATCCTGTAACTATGGGCTGTCCATACACTGTCATAGTCAGAGTCTTCAGAGAGGTCAGAGGTCGGCTCCGGGCGAGAGATACTGCTGCGCCGGCCCAAAGAGTCCACACTGGACAGGTCATCATCGGCCAGCACGTGATTATGCATCAGATCAGTGCCCTGCCATGCTGGTAGAGGGAGGGGGGTCAAACCATACAAATGGGGGAGGGGGGGGTCAAACCATAAAAATGGAAGGAAGTGGGGGGGATCATAAAAATGGGGGATGAAATTATACAAATTTGGGGGGAAGGGGTCAAACCATAGTGGGGATGTCAGGGGTAGTTGGACAAAGGGGAGGGTAGGACAGTGGATGAAGGTACAGGAAAGATTCAAAGGAGAAATCATGTTTTTTGTTAAAAAAAAAAAGGTTGTTCAAATGAAAAGGGAACAAAAACATAAATCCGTGAAAATAAAAAAGGGTCAGGGACAAAGAAGGGACCAAATTAATATGGTCAAAAAATGTGAAAAAAATGAAATTCAACCAACAGAGTGGAGGAGAAGAAAAGGCAAAGGAGGATGAAGGGAAAGAGAAGAGAAAACACAGTTAAGAGCGTGTCAGTAACACTGAGCCATTGTTAGCAATGCACTGGAGACTGAAGGGACACACCACACCCCCATGTGGGGAACCTTTTTCATGCTCAACTCAAAGCCTTGCCCCTCTGCGTTCAGCAATATATGCTGATGTCAAGGTTAGGGAGGTCAAAACGATTAGATGTAACCAACAGACTAATTCCAAATGTAAGGATTGTGCAGTTAAACCTTAACAGCAAAACCTCCCTCTCTTCTCTCTGTAGATAGACTAATGTCCCTGTCTAATGCTGACAGTATCTGCCTTGAACGTCTGCTTGGATACAGTAATCCACTATGAACAATACCGAGAAGACTGTAGGAGCCATGTCTAATATGATTACAAAGATGACTAAAATCAGACACACTGACAGTTTAAAACATGCAAAAACTGTATGTTATTCTCATACTTTAGTGTCCTCTGGAGGGCACTGTCAGTGGTTTAATGTCTACTACTATGGAGAACAGGTTTAACAAGTAGGTGAGAGGCAACCTCAGTACGTAAAAAGCTGGAGATGATCTTGTTCTGATTCCCTCCAGAGCTGCAATTGAGCCAACATGTCTAAAGAGAGAGCACTGACCCCTCATGGGGAATCCTGGTAAGTATTTGCATTTAAGCTTATGAAATCCACTATGACCAGAATATACTTTTTAAAGTATACTACTCAGTACACTGGTAGTGTTAGCAGTAAGACAGCCAATAAGGGTTAGCCCAACAGCTGCACATTTGACAACGTCCCTAGTAAGAGCATGATGTTAGTACATAAACAGCACAGGTAGAAAGCAAGATTTCTCTGGGTACGTGGAGCTACCTAATGTTCCCTTTGGAAAAAAAAAGTGTTGAGGTGGTCGTTTGAGCATGACTTTGAACAGAAGCAATGCACTCTCCCTCCTACCTGACTATAATTAAGAATACAAGCACTGGGCTGGGTTTTGGTTTAGGCCAGCACCACTACAGTTGTATTGAAAAACATTCCCACAAAATGTAGTGACACTGAAACATACTGTAGCCTTTGACTACAGTTCAACACCAAGTTGGAATACTCATATATAGCATTCAGAGAGAAGTAAAAGACCTTTTAAATTTTATTACAAGACACAATGCTATCTAGCCCTTGGTGTCTCTGATAAAAAAATGCATTAGATGACCTCTTCCTTTATCCTTGCTCATGAATATTCATGAACAGGCACATGGAAAAAATGTCTTTTGGCTCAGGACAATTTTGAGATTTTACAGATTCAACATCTGTCACCCATGATTATTATAATAAGAACCATGGAGGTCATGACCTGGTTGCTCTCGAGTTTCAGTCAGAACCTGTTGTCACTGCACTGCTGTAGATGCAATAGCAGAGGTATAAAGTGACTGGTGCAAGGTCAGTGTGAGGGTAGTGGCTCAGTCGTGGTTCGGTCATGGCTCTTACTCGAGTTGAGGGTCTGCCGCGTCTTGGCGCTGGTGCAGTACGCCTCGATCACCTTCAGGATCTGCGCGTCCTCCTCCAGGGCGGCCGTGCCTGTGGACGGGGGGGCAACTTGTAAGAGATGATGCCACCTCCATTTCAATACGGTCAATTCAGGGAACGAAATGACATTAAGACCATGAGTTGAGAAATCTTTGTAGAAAATAATGAGAGATTATCGATCTGAGAATTGAATTTCAAATCATTTCTTCAATTGATGGAACTGAAACGGAACTGATCCCCACCCAAGAGTCAAATAGGATGGATAACAATAAAAGATTGCTTTTAAGGGTAAATCTCTTCCAGTGGTTCTCTGATGACGCAATTGTTCAGAAAACTCCAGAGCAAGAGATGCCACTTACTCTTTCTCAGCGCAAACTCCTCATCGGAAGGCTTCCTTTCCGGCTTACGTTTAGGAAGTAGCTTCTTCATGCTTTTGGGGCTTTTGCTGAGATCCTGTGAGAGGGACAGAGAATGGACGGGCGTGTCAGTCCCACAGAGACGGCCCGTGCCCCTGGGGGCCACGCGCTAATCACACCTCAGAGACTCCTACCTCCTTGTAGCAAAGCGCTGCGGACGGCCTGAGAGGGGGCGCGGGGCGAAGGCAGCTCAGGCTCCACGGTTTCTGGGTCTTGGGGGGCTCCAGGGGACCCCACATCATGGTGCTGTGGGGAGTCCCATGCGAGGAGGGGTGTGGGAGGGTGTGGTATGCCGGGGCCACGGTTAAGCTCCGGCTCTCCGAATGCCGGGACGGGGTGACAGGGTGTGAGGGGAGCTGGGGGGGGGGGGGGGGGGGGGGGGGGGCGAGGGGGACAAGGACACACGGACTTAGATTAGTTTCTTTCCCACAGGGTAAGATTACAGATCGCACTGAGATCTGTGCTCTGAGGTCTAAATGTAACAAAACAGGCAGCAGTAAGGGGTTGGCCTTATAACCCAAGAGTTGATGCTTGGATTCCCAGACAGGGCTTTGCTGTTATACCATTGGAAAAGGTACTGAAGCCCTAAACTGCTTCAGTGCAAAATCGAGACGTATGAAAACAGACCATTCTTAAATGATCTTAGGTTCTCTGGGTAAGATTGTCTGTTAAGCAAATGTTATGTACCCAGAACATTTTGAGGCCCAGATTTAATCTAACCACCATGGCAATTTGTTCTTAAGATAAAAGAATTAGAGAAAAAGAGTGTTTGTTTAGTTTAGATAGTTGGACATTTTCACAATGTCAGCAGTAACAGAAAAAAGATAAAGATATTTTTTTAAGAATAAAACTGCTTGCTTAATCTCATTACTCATAAGGGGAAAGCACCATAGTGGTTCGACTGCATCCAGCCCCTGGTTTCTCCTAACCCCCAAACATGGCAGAGAGGCTGACCGTGTGGCAGGGGACGGACTGGGGCTTTATGCTAGGCGCAGACAGGGAGGTGTGCTTGGTCTGTCTCAGCAGGTGATCCACCCAGTCCTGCAGGTCCTGCTGGTTATTGCAGGATACCTGGATCCTGTCGATCATGCTACCTGCAGCACACAAACGAGACAGCACATGGCTCAAAAAGGCTTGAAAAAAAATCTCTTCTCTGAGGGAAACCGAAACCAAGACTGGATTACACCAGGAACGTTTTAGCTGTGAACTAAAATAAAACTAAAATAAAAGCTTTTTCAATCTTAGTCATGCTGCTCATGGCACACTCAAAATGAGAAGCTAGCTGTATAATGACTTACCAGATATTTCAAATGCATTTTTGAGGTTTTCACTGTCTTCTAGCTTGGAGATGGTCATTCCTGTCAATGGAAGCTTACCCTGAAAAATATTACAAAAACCCTTTTCAAAAGAAACAACACACTGTGTACCTTTGTATAACCTAGAGTAACTAATCAATGGAGCATTTTTAAGGATGAGCACATCAGGTTTTGGAGATTCAGCCAAGAGCTTTTAACACTAATCTATTTGCTCTTACAGGTGCCACGCACTAATTTATACCAATTTAGAGCATTGCATGAAGACTTCTGACCAAATGAACTTGTCAAATTTTATGTTGACAACTGGTGACTCTTTATCCCATAGCATTTCAGGGAATCATCACACAGTAAACAGTGAAAGGACCACACACACACACACACACACACACACACACACACACACACACACACACACACACACACAGAGTAGTTCTGAACTTGGGCACTGCAGAGCTCTTTCAGAATGTAATCTCTGAAAGTGCTGAGGCCCTCCAGCTCTGGAGTCTCTCATACAGAGAGGTGTGGAGAGACAAACAGAGACAGAGAGAGACAGACAGAGAAAGAGAAAGAACGAAACAGAGGGGTGATGAAACACGCAGGGACTGAGAACAAAAGGGCCAGGATGACAGGACACCCTGGGGAGACAGGACAGGGCAACAGTAGAACAGCACACCCCTCAGATACGAGGAAGCGGGAGAGAGACAGACAGATAGAGATAGAGAGAGAGAAAGAGAAAATGAGAGCGAGAGCAATATCCCTGCATTATATACAGGATAATCACATTATCCCGTGTATACATTTGTTTTACATAATTGTAGCTACTTAATTAGCAGTTAACTTGTTACTATTCATATTGTACACAGCTGTTCTGGTAGCACTGCTTTGGATTGTCCTGCCAAGAAAACACCACTGAACATGTGAATTAGAGAGAGGCAGAGACAGAGAGAGGGAGAAAAAGACAGGGAGCAAGAGAGAGAGTATATATCCTGTGTATATCTATCTTCAGTATACAGTATGTTAAAAACAGAGAAAGAAGAAAACATGACCCAGGGCAGTCCCTGGGCAACTGGGCAAGGGGGCGAGAGGATGAGAGGGGCAGGTCTCACCTGGTAAATGAAGCCACTCATCCTGGGACTGGCAGAAAGCATGAGGAGCACGTGGGGGAACAGCAGGAGGTAGCGCTCACTCCTCTCCTGTGACACAAACGCCCCGCACTGGTGACAAGGCCATCCAAGAGCCGCACTCAAAGAATAAAAGCGTGCTCTACCACACACACACACACACACACACACACATACACCAATATACAATAAAACCAGACTTTCTTACACACACAGCCAATATACACATCTCTTACTCACATACACACATACGTATGTACACAAATACACACGTGCATACCTGTGCGCACACACACGTGCAGTTATATACACATTTTTGCACACACACTTAAAATATACACTCACTCACATACTTACAGACACATACATACACTAGGGTCCAAAATTATTGGGACACCTGGGCATTTTGTGGTTAAGTGTGGATGTGTCCATGTAGCTATTAGTTTTATCACTTGAACCTAAATTTATGGTGTGGTGAAAACAGTTACATGTTTTGGCAACTATTAACATTTTCAAAATATCTCTTTATGTGGTTGGCACAAGATTGCCTGATGACTACCCTTATTTCGAATATTTTAATAATATGTATGACATTAATTCTGCTAAAACAAACTGACAATTCCATGACATTAACTTAATTTTAAAAGGTACCTACATACTTATTGAGTGCAGACAAGTGAACATAAATGACCATCACTTCAATTAGGCCTGATTGAACGTTGCCTTGCCTCCTAATTGAACACTCATACTGAAGCCTAGATAAACCTAACAAGGTTGGAACACATTGACATAAATACGACTTTCCCAATGTCTGATTGAATATGCAGCAAAAATATTGTGGGATTTCAGAAAAAAAAGTGAGCGTCCCAATAAATTTGGACCCCAGTGTATACATACATGCATGCGCATGCATAGACACTCACACCCTCATGTTCCTGCACTCAAATTCAGACACGTATAACAACACCCATACAAGACACCACAGGTCAACACTGTATGCTACCGGCATCACAAGCCAGTATCTCACATAGAGCCTTGCATTTTATCAAACACAGTCAATTTTTTACCTTTTATTGTGACCTTTTATTTTTATTTATTTTTTACCTTTTATTGTTGCCTTTTGATTGTGACTTGTGACCCCTAGGATACCCTGTACTTTCCACCAATAAATACTGCATGAACAGCAGTCAATCATTTGGTGTTAAATGTCACCATAGAGCCAAACCAGCAGCATTTGTAACTGAGCTGGACTTCCTATGACCTGACTAATAACTAAGCAATGTCAGAAAGTTTCTGTACATGTCTATGCACAGCACTGTACTCAGTCTAGCACAAGATTCTCTGTCAATCCCGGAGCGGAGCAATCCTGACCGCTGGAGGGCATGACGTCTGCCAGTTTTTGGATGGTGGATCTCTCACCTCGTTGCCATGGCTCTGGATCATGACTTGGGACATGTAGAGCACTGAGCCCAGGGTCTTGATGTCGTCGCCCTCCCAGCACCGGATCGACTCTGTCAGGATCTGCAGCTCCAGTTCCTTCCGCTTCCGCACCTCCTGACACTGAGCCTGTTGCCATGACGACACCGAAAGTGTCAAAGAGCACAGCCCAGACAATTAAGGTGCATGACATCACGATCCAAACAGCTGAATGACATTACAATCAATTCATCCTTCAGAAAGTGCACTGTAACATTTTTAATACTGAAAACATACAACATAATGCACTGAACACAATCCCATTATCAAAGAGGTCTCCTTTTCACAATACCCATTCATTTAGGCATTTATTGTGTATAGCCCTGAACAATGTCAGGCCAGTGATCCATAAAATAATGCCTTTAGTCTCTGAAAGCTCCTCACTAGAAAGAGTATGGGACAAGCTGCTATTAAAAAGTCATATGAACTGAGAACCCAGTCTTCTAGGATGAGCATGAGTCCCAGATCCGAGGCCGTCACACAAAGAAAAATCTACCTCCCTCCCTTTTTCCTCTGCAAACTCTCCTCTCCACCCTCTCCCTCTCTGCCGTTAAGCTCCCATCCCCTCGTCTTCCTTTTCACTGCTTGTCACATCCTACCCATCGTCTCTGTGAGTATCTGCTGCGGAGAACAAAGCACGACACCGCCACATGCCAAGGCCCATCCATAACAGCAGTAATCTCCCATTCAGAAAAACACGTGCGCGCTCCAACCACATCAAGCGCAGGAGAAAACTAAACCATTGGAAAGCGCTAATGCTGCCAGGGCCCAGAGACTGGCTGCGGCTTAATGAAACGGAGGAACTCTCCTTTTCCACCGGATCTCTGAAAGCCTGTTCTGGGAAATGGAGTGATAAGTGGGGCTGGAAGAGAGCGGCTTGCTGTGCGTAGAAGATACAGGCGCCGAACAATGCCGGCGGCGTGCGGGGAAGGGGAGCGAGCACGGCGCTTTGTGCCGGGGGCGATTAAGCCGCTAGGCCCCCCCGCGCCCCCCCTTACACGGGCCAAGGGCTTAATACTGCCATCTGAAAACAAAAAAAACAAGGCATTAGCGCGGGCCGACGCTGCGCAACCTCGGATGACTCTGTGCTGGATTGCGGCAGACCCAGCCAGCTCCAGCACTTTGTTTTTTAGGAGAATAAACAGCGCCCCAACATCAAGGAGAAACCACCCCCAGGTTCATGTGTTCCTTTACAAAGGGGCACCGCTCCCCAGGGCTATAAGTTCCTGTAACTGTTTCAGCTTCTACTAAATGTACCCACAATCAAGACCGAATTTAAATAGCAGAGCATGAGCACTGTGTTTGTAAACACAGTGACAACAGACCAGGAGCACATGCTTGTATACAGTGTGAATCTGAAGAGACTTTATGACAGATGACTTTATGACCCTAGTGTCTGGTGTGTCTGACAGATAAGCAGTATTCTGGTACAGGCCAGATCAAGCCATTCAGGGTCCTGGGAATAGAACCAGACAGGGCCAATCTGGAGTCCTCAGCAGGCCCTAACAGAGTGTGCCACACAGTCCCCCCGCAGGCCTAGCCGCACACGGACACTCTGCCAAACACACAGGCTGTGCCAGGAGTACCCAGGCTCCGCGAAATTGACAGCCGAGACACAAACTGGGAGAGAACCAACATGGCAGCCAAATGCCTGCAGTGGGAAAAGGGCTTTACTGCAGCTGCAAATCACCACAGTCTACCAACATGTCTCAATCACTCAGTGCTAATCTCTCACAGAAGGGGAGAGAGACTGGGAGAGGAGAGGGAGAAAGACAGAGTGGGAGAAAGGGACTGAGAGAGAGGGGGAGAGGGAGAAAGGGAGAGAGATGGAGAGAGAAGCAGAGAGAGACCGGGAAAGAGAGGGAAAGAGATGCAGAGAGCTAGAGGGAGAGAGAGGGAGAGGAGGAGAGAGAGGCAGGAAGAGGAGGGAGACAGAGGGCAAAAGAGAGAGAGAGGGAGAGAGCCAGAGACGAAGGAAGACACAGGGAGAGAGGGAGAGAGATAGAGATGCAAAGAACAACACACAGATGTACAGAGGAAGAGGGGGGAAAGACAGAGATAAACAGAGAGAGACTGTGAGAAGGAGAGAGGGAGAAAGAGACAAAGAGAAGAGAGGGAAAGAAAAGAACACAGGAGAGAGAGAGACAAAGAGAGGGAGTGAGAGGGAGACGTGTAGCACCATAATTTGTGCTAGCAACAATTCATCATATTCTGAGGAAAAGCAAGTTAAACAAAAGCCATCAAAAAACTTGTGCTCTCATTCAATTTTCCTCTAACCTTCCTTTCAATAAATATTTTTAAGTATATGATTTTTGATTTGTTATTGTACTAATTAGGTGTGCATGTGCTTTGGCAATATGCATATCCTTCATAATGACAGTCCAAAGTGACGGGAGAATGAGAAAGAGTCCAGAGCTCCCAAGCTGGGTTCCCCCCGTGGTGCTGTTTAAAGTCTTATTTTCTGAAGCCTCCAAAATGTTTATTCATAGATTATGACACACATGATGCAGTAATCGACATAAAATCTTGAACCAATCACAGTGACCCAGTATTCACAGGGCTTCAACGCGCACACTTCATTTTGGACAAAGTCCTCCTTTTATCCCAAAAGAGAGTTAGAAAAGAACAGTGCCTCAGCATGCCCAGCTGAGAGCTTTGTTCTGAATGCAGAGTTAGCTTGGCGCAGACACACTGACTTACTGAGAGGCTTTTGAACGATGTCATACACTTCTGAATGTCTGGGCGGTCTGGGTGAAACTCCTACGGAGAAGAGAACAGAGAGGTGGTTATCAAAAGGGAAAATGTCATATACACTCACTGACACTCGCTAGGGCACACGCACGGGTGCATGACGATGTCCGACACACTTGCTCACACTTGCACACGTGGAGAAAGGCACACCCACACAGCAGTACAAGCGTGTGCAAGGCACGGCAGTGCAGTCCTTTCCCAGAGCCTTTCACAGGTGCCCTCAGAAAGCTCTATCTAAGAAGAGTACCACATGGTGTCTGAGGGAGGCATTTGTTCACTGTTCTTGTTCACTCCTATCTACGCGCACACACAAACACACACCCACCCACACAGACACACACACCCACCCACACACACACACACACACACACACCAGCAGCAGCAGCAGCAGCAGCAGGCCAAGAGACTGAGAGGCCTGCAAGTGGTCACACATGGTCACACACGGTCAGACGTGGTTAAGTGCCCACCTCCATGTGCCTCTCCAGCTCCTTCAGCAGGGTGGGGTACTTATCTAGCCGGAGGAAGGGTTTACTCAAGCCTGTGGTCAACATGAGGATGCCTGGACTGCTGGCCCCTTTGCTCTCCATGAACTCTCCCAGCTCCTCACTGTGGAAGACAGACAGACAGACAGACAGGAAGAGACAAACACAGGCAGACAGACAGACATGGACAGGCAGGTTGACAGAGACAGACACAGACAGACAGAAACATAATTATGTAGCAACAGAAATAGGTACCACTGTTTATTCTCTTGATGTCCATCTTTATTTGTTAGATATTGAGTTCATATATAAAAAAGCAAGGATCTGGTCATAACACTAGGAATTAGACAGTAATACCATAACAATGATATATTAGTCTGAGTAAATGGCAGCATGTTATGCATAAGCTTAAACCTGACCAGAGGGGTTACCTGTGCTCCGTGAGGACACTGACAGCAGAGGGGTGGTTGGCACAGTACGCCACGTACAAGCCCTTCATCTGGGGCATGAGGTTGAGGAAGAACCCCCCTATCCTCTGCTGGGCCTCTGGCAGCCTGGAGGCAGACATAAACACACAGGTACATTAACACAGAGACACACACACAAGTACAGTTATATTAAAACAGAGACACAAACACAGATACATTAACACAGAGAGAAGTACATTAGCACACAGAGATACAATTTACACAGACACATTAGCACACAGAGACACAATTTACACAGACACATAAGCACACAGAGACATAAAAACATAGAGGAATATTAAAAAGAGACACAACTGAACACAAAAGAACATAATCACAGACAGACACACAGAAACACACAAAATATGCAAAAAGGGATGAAAACAGGTAGACATACATACAAATAGAAGATTATTACATTATCAACATGTTGAATTAGATCATAATGATACATTTTCTAATACACTAACGTGATGTGGATATTCTGTAATGATACTGATCAGTTTCAGTTCCTTTCATTTTAATACACTTGTATACACATCTTGGCTGTGCCCCCTTTTCACAATTTGGAATACTAAGTGCATCATCATTTCCTCAGCAATATATGTAATAAGGCAAAAGGAAGACTCCTCCAGCTTGCCACTAGATGGCCCCATAATACATTTAAGAAACTGATGTAAACAGTCTTCTGTCACAGAAGTTTAAAAAAAAAAAAAAAAAAAAAAAAAAAAACAAACTTTACAGCTGGTCTTACTCAGGATATACCACACCTTGGACATGCTTTGTCTGGGGAATTTTAATTCAACTTTCAAACGGTGACACAGCAGGTATCTTATCCAGTGGAAGGACATTAGTCAGAGACTATTTAAAACCTGTGCTGAAGATGAAAGGAATGAATCATATGCCAAGTCAAAATCGCTCAATTATCCATCTAAGCAGTTTCTGGAATACAGGTCAGCAATATCCAATGATAAATCACAATGTTTCTCTACAGCATGAACTCTCCAGGGCCAACACCTATTTCTCTCCAGTAAGTTTAAAAAAGTAGATATGCCAACGCACACTCCCAGGCACGTGCTTACTGCTAGATTGTGAGTGCCTCCTGCTTTAGAAATTATGATGATTATGAATGATGATTAGATGAGTGAGTGGAAGAGTGAAGAGGGGAGGGCTTACTTGGTGCATTCCTCCAGGGACTGGACCAGCATCTGCTGAAAGGTGCTGATCTCCTCCAGGTTGCCCATGATGTGGGCAATGTCCAACGTACTCAGCCTGGGAGAGGATCAGAAAGCCCAGTCAGACTCAGACACACACACACACACACAGACACACACAGACACACACAGACACACACAGACACACAGACACACAGACACACAGACACACAGACACACAGACACAGACACAGACACAGACACAGACACACACACACACACACACACAGACAGGACATGGGTCTAAACTCACTTGTCTGTGCTCTGCAATGACCGCAGGTAATTAGACAGAAGGTTCTGAAGCTCCTTGGAATATTCTGTCTCTATTTCTAGAATGTTCTGGAGCACCTGGGAAGAAATATCAGAATATGTCAGAGCAATTAAGTAATTTCTTTCATCCTTCATTTGGAAGCTTGACACTTTACAATAGGCATGGAATTTACCTTTCAACTGGCTCGTAACTGCTGTATGCATTTATAAATGTTTATACATATTAAAACTCAATTTCTACAACTGCGCATTTTTGGAGTTTATGCAATTGCAAATCAAGACAATCTTTGCCGTGCCCCTACACCCAACACCACACTTGACCTCAACTCCAAATCCCAGCCCAAACCCCAATTTCACACACTGAATTTAATGGCACAATGCAATCACTTAGACTTCCAGATATAAGAAACACATAGCAGGTACTAGATGACACATACACATGTACAGTTATAAGAAACACATCTTTGGTACTAGATGATACACTTTGCATCCTTTAAGAACAGAATAACTTGGCTTTTCTGTCTTAATAAAAAGTTACCTTTCCTACAGCAAAGAAGCTTATCTCACTGGAAAATTGAGAACGACAAAATGACTATGGCATGAAAAGTACAGTAGTCAAATGTCAAACTGTCCCCATTCAGCGTTTGAATCTGATTTGTTGAAAATAACACTAGCAATCACAGTCTCATTTCTGGAGCAAACAGTACTTTTCATCCATTACCATACACACTGCTCCTCTAGCCTGATTTCTGCCAGACACACCAAAGCCCGTCTTTTCCTCCCACACCCAGGAGGAAGCAGAGAGGGTTCAAGAATGAAGCAAAGTGACAGAACGAGGTTGACCACTCCCTCCAACCATAAAGCAAAAGGGCTATTTCCCTCAAAGGTCTCTTGGGACAACTAATCTTCAGGTTACAAATGTTCTGCTTTTAGATTTTTATTCTGTGTCATTTCCTGGTTTGGGCAGAGGTAAGAAGATGCAAGAAGCTTCTGAGTGATCTGCCTTCTAGTATAGAGCAGAGGTTTTCAACCTTTTGGGGGCTAAGGCACATCAGAGGTCAAACCAGAACGTCAAGGCACACCAACTTAAAGTTGGTTATCGATTATGAAGAATGTCGCACACATTATGATAGGCTATAATGTCATTAACGAGATTTGACCCATACTGCACTACAGTAGACTGCCAAATAATTATCAAACAGATAGTTACACCAGACAGGCAATCGTATAATTTATTAAAATGCATTGAAGTGCATCGGAGCAAGAACTTGTCTGAACAGCAAAATACTAAAATAAAATAAATAAAACAAAATATTATTCCATTAACCCTTTCGCATGTACGGTCACACCGGTGTGATTTGCCGTTTAGCACATATGCTAAACCCGGGGTGATTAGAAGACTACATTGAAAAATTCTGACAAATTTTAGGTTTTAGCTTTAGCAAATGCTAACTGAAAAACTATGAGAAGCTTAATAACGCTAATGAAAACATAACAAACCATGTAAAGTAACGCGTGCCACATAGAATAAAAAGTTACGTGCGTTACGGGTAAACTAAAAGTTTATTCGCAGTAATTTAAATTGATTTAACTAAATTTAGCTCCATTTTGTAATTTGACTTTTGTAACACAAGAAAGCTATAATGTGAAACATTTAAGAGAAAGATTTGGGATTAGGCTACTTGCCACTTAATTATTCGAATTGCCATCCTTGTTAATTAAACAATCTTATGCTGTATCTTTCACAATAGCACACAAATTTCAGACAATGTGCAGTGTTTCACGAGCATAATCATTTATTCTAATTATGTGATTGGTGTTGATTATTCTGTGAATTATTTGTTTTATTGTTAATCAAGGAGGACAAAAGGGAACAGGTTGAAAGTAATGATAAATTTAAAGGTAGTGTTTAGGCTTCCCCTGTTTCCAGCTCACCAGCCGCCACTGTGTAACACTAATAATTTTACATTTACAAAATTACACCGCCGAACGGCATACTGGGTACAGCTCGCTAGCTGGCCAGGTAGCATAACAGCCTGTCAACAGCTGGGAGAGGTGTTGCTGTGGTAGATTAAAGAACAGAAAACAGAGATGGAGGATGAAGAAAGTCACACCAGTGATGCACCAGAAGAACTTCTGCCCAAGAGAGGAGCTGTGTCTGCAGTTATAGCTTATAGAACAATCTTAAAATATTTTGTTTTGAAAAGGAAGCAGTGTTAAAGTTGTTGGCATATCTACTTTTTTAAAGTTCTGTTTTTACTACATTGCAGTTTGCACAATAAAAATTGTTTACATTCTGCAACTGTTTCATGCATACTGATTCCTTCATATATTGTGTCATTTTGTGGGGCCAAGCAAACCCTATAGTAATCAAGGCCTTCATTATATACATGATGAAATTAAAATGTTTTTATATTCTATGTACTCCTGACAGTAGAATAAGCCACAAACCTATATAAAGGCCCAGTCATGCAAAAAAAAAATGCCATTATATACCATAAAACCGCCAGAATCTTAAAAAATACTGTGATACAAATTTTTGGTCATGCTGCCCAGCACTAGTACATAGTAGTCCTTTACTGCACCCAAAAACATCAGATGGGACAGTCAGGCCTCCTGAACTCCATTCTAATGTGGGGAGCTGCCACATGCCTTCAGGGACTGATTGGTCTGAATTAAAAGACAACAGCAAAAGAGAATGATCAAATCAGTGATTCAATAGTAACATATGATGATTCTGCCCATTGAGTGATTTGTGAAGCTTCCCTCTCCGATCATGACAGAAATAAATAACCACCGTTACACCCCTTCTCCCCTTAGTGTGCACTGAAGCTGAGGCACGGCTTCTATGCTGCGCTAACAACTGGGCCAGTCAACCAATGGCCCTGTCAGCGCATGCGACATCAGCCGCTCGCAGGAAGACAACGACCTACGTCGCACCCCGACAGACAGTCCACCTGGGTCTCAGTCTGTGTCCCTGAGCCTAGTTCAGACAACAGCAGAGTGAGGTGGAGGGCGAGTTTCACGGAGCACTGCTTCATGGGAAGTGTAGTGCTTAAGCACTGGGGCTATGGGAAGATGCTGTGGGTTTGAGTCACCGTAAATAAGGAGGATTACCAAGTAAACAAATAATTCAGTGTAATGTAATATTGAGTGACTGCTTAGACAGTCTGTCTTTGTGGGGAGAAATATCCAGCTGTATGAATGGATAGCATGTAAAACTATAAGCTGTGCACAGAGCAGATAGATAGGGGATGCTCCCTGCTTGTATACTGCTCTCAATATTCAGATGTAGCATTCTGAAACATTCTGACATGCCACTCCGCTAAGACAAGTAGTACTCCTTTCAGCTCGAAATTCCACACTACTATGCCAGAACATAAAAGATCACAAAAACAAACACTGAAGAGAGCAAGAAGTTTTGAGTGCATGTAAAGATCTCTGGTTTCCGCAGTGAGATTTAGCACTCAGCTAAAAAATGGCTTCATAAAATCATAAAATGGCTTCCTCACCAAATTGTAGTAGGTCTTGCTGATGGCAGAGGTGTCGAAGGCTTTTGGTGGGCTCTTGAGCGTGCCGGACTTGGGAGACACTGGTTTGTCTGTGCGGGAGGGAGGGAAAGAAGAGACAAGCGTGTCAGACAGGCCTTCCAGCATCTGGACTCCTTTCACTCCACTTACACTGAGTGCAGGATGGAAGAAGTCAGCCTCTCATGGAAACACTGGGACTCGTTCCGCCATTAGCCCTCCAGGAAAGAGCAGGCTGTGCGTCTGAATTATTGGTCAGAACAGAAAGCACTCTGCTCTCTGCAGCAGAAATGTGGACACTGTCCTGGGGACAGACGAAGGGGACCCATGGACATGTGACACACACAGACAGGCCTTCCCTGATACAAATCCCCCCAGTCACCTGCAGCTTGGTTTGGGGAGAAATCCCAGGCATCTGGTTACTCCATTGGCAAACTAATATAAAAATGACAAAATTGAGCCATTTGAATTCTTCCCATGGGGACAGCATTAATAACGGTACAACAACTGGGGCTGGCATCAACTACTCATAGATTTTTTTTTTTGTATTCTCTCTCTCTCTCCCTCTCCTTCCCTGCCTGGAGAAGTGGGGATAGAGGGCTGCATTTAGCATGAGTGTTTACATGTGAGTGACTGGACACAGGGCTTCCAGAACAACAGAGGGGCTCTTGTTTAGAAAGGATGGGCCCATCCAAAGGCTAGAGCACTTCCTGTCTTTATGAGCTTTCTTTCCTGTTCTACCTATTTCACTGACCTGATATCATAAGGTGATGTCACTATCAGTCAAAAAAGAGCAAGAGCAGGTGCTCTGACCACTGCAGTAGACCACTCTGCAGTGCCTTACTAGTGCATTTCTGCCACAGAGTGATTAAGCAAAGGCATTGCTGTCATTTTGTGGGAGCCACTGAGTGAATGAGTGAGTGAGTGACACTGAGGTTACTAGGGTCACATAGAAAATGGCATGCAAGTTTTCAAAAAAACCTAGACAAACAGAATTTCTACACATTAACATATACCAAATATCAAATATTTCCTGTGCAGTCATGTTTTTAACATGACTGAAAGTCATAACTATGAGCACTTCAATTTAGCTGTTCCCTAAACTATAAGAACTGCTGTGAGTCAACCCCTATGAGGTAAAATCTTAAATTAGGTCAATTAAGTTTGGTGTCATTTTAAGAGAGGAAACAAGTCTTAGAGACAAGGAGGCATGACTCAGGCTAGATCTGGGTTTCATGGAAAGTTACAGTGGGTGACAGAGCCTCAGAATGACTTGATGTTAAGACCTTTTACAGCTTTGGCATAAAGCTGGAGGCTCTTTAAACAGATACAGAAAGAACACTGCCCACAGCCCACAAGTGATGGTTTTTCCAAGCAGTCCTAATCCATCACATACTGATAACGTCAGCTTTGCGATATGCAGACCCAAAAACACACATATTCCAAACACAAACATATACTGAATTATCTTTCCATTCTTTTTCTGTGTTTTTCTGCATGAAGCAAGCCCCTGTGTTTTGAATCTGCATTTGTAAACTAGGCTCATCTCACCACAATATGCACTCTGTCCCTGCAGAAACACTGAAGGGAGATAAATGCAACCCTTCAATATACTTGCTCACAGCCAACAGCTACTTCTTTGCACCGTGAGTCACCGAGAACACTACAGCGGAGTGGAGGCTCACTTGAGGACAGGCTCTGACGGCGTGGTCCGAGCAAATCGCAGGCACCTGGTGCTCGAGGGAGGAATCCCTGCCCTCCCCGCCCTCGGGGAAACAAATCCAATCTGTTAGCACCAGCATGTCCTGGTCGTCAGCTGATGACAGGGCTAGGATTGCACCTGGGCCACAGAGCTAAGCCTGCACTCAGAGCAAGGGCCTTAACCCCTGAGCTACCTGTGAGCCCAATATAAGCCCAATATGGATCTGATCAAAACTTGAAGACTGGATTTTTTGCCACTTACTTGGTCTAAATATATGATTTATTCCTACTTTTCTCATCTAGATATTGAGGGAACAAAATGCCTTTTTGTGAATACAATATAAGAGACTGGGCAGATAGCTGGTCAACTCTATAGTGCAGGTTACGCTACGGTGGTGGAGTGAAACTTTCTAAAAAAAAAAAAAAAAAAGCCACCCCCCCCCCCCCCCCCCCGCAGAGTAGGTAACACCCACCACTGCCTTTAATTTCTCTGACGTAGTTGCTAGGGAACCAGCCGGTCTTGCCATTGAGCATGCCCTCCCACCAGCCGCCCTCCTCCACGCGGGTGACATGGATGATGTCACCCTTGGAGAAGGACAGCTCGTCCTCATTGGTCTGTTGGAAGTTGAAGCGTGCCTTCACCACTGTCTGGTGGTTGCTGTTTTCTGTCATGTCCTGCAGGGGGCATAGGAGAGGGAAAAAGAGGAGGACCCCTAAACCACTTGGTTTTTCAAAGCAGCTTTGGGTGCAACAAAACTTCAGTACTGCAATCTTCTAATTTCTTTCTACACCTAGCATGGGTCTAGCATGACCTCTGTTTAAAATACTGAACAAAGCCCTGGAATCATAATAAAGCATGGCTTTTTTAGCTACTTATGCTATTTGTTTATTCTTTTATTATTTACAGCATACTTTATGGTATATTTGCTTGAATTTTTCCTATATGGAAACTAACTCAGTACTATGAGACAATGATATGTCCTTTCTGTTATAGGTCTGTTTATGCCACTGACCAGTCTGCGGTACAAGACCCAGACCTGTGTCACTTAACAGGTTGTGGTCCTGGTTCTTGTACTCACTAGGCTACAGTTCTGGTTCTGGTTCTGGTACTTACCAGGCTGCGGTACTGGTTCTGCAGGAGCTTGGAGGATCTGCCCAGGGAGGGCTGGGAGCCCAGTGAATCAAAAGACTTGATCCGGTGGGACGAAGAGTGACGCGTGCATACAGAGTCACTACCTACACCGATATCTGTAAGAGAGAGAACAGGGTTTAACAGTGTCACTACCTACACCGATATCTGTAAGAGAGAGTACAGGGTTTAACAGAATCACTACCTACACCGATATCTGTAAGAGAGAGTACAGGGTTTAACAGAGTCACTACCTACACCGATATCTGTAGGAGAGAGTACAGGGTTTAATAGAGGGACTGGGTACACCCAATATCTGCAGGCAGAAAGCAGTGTTTCACACAAAGAATTGTGGCCTGAAGCACAACGAACAAACATTCCCCTCAAAGCAAAGGACCTATATCACAGTGTGTGGGTTTCAACATCCTCCACCATTACTCTGTCAGGAGTACAGCTTACAACAGTGCCAAATCTCAGCTCTTAGGCCTCACCTTCTCAATAATCGCATAATAACTGACCCTTAGCACCAAACCTCGTCCCTTCCTCTCACTGCAGATCATCTACACTTGCTGTGCTTTGACTGATCCCCTCCCCAGAGACCAAAACCATCAGGAAATAAGGCAGCGAGAGGCAGAAAGAAGATCACAGAGAGGGTGGACAAGGAACAGGCACTGTGACAGACAGGTACCGTGTAGTAGGGCTGGGCGATATTGAAATTTGCAAAATATTTTAATCTGAACATTAAGTTTCCCTTGTACCGCAACCACAGGTACTGCATTAGCCATTGTGGTTGAAAGTGGTACTTTTTCCTTCTTCACTGGCTCAGTCAGTCTCTTCCTGCTTACACCTGAACTCTCATCATCAGTTGTGTCTGAGTTGGGACCTCTCGTTGGCTCTCCCTGTCCACCAGCCTCCTCTCTCTCCTCATTTATTTATTTTTTTTTGTAACCCTTTCGCGCATACAGCGACACCGGTGTGATTAGCCATTTAGCACGAATGCTAAAACCGGTGCGATTAGAACACGAGATTGGAAAAAAATCTAGCTAATACTAGCTTTGAGGAAACAGCGATTTAACATTAAAAAATACAGCAAATGCAGCGGTGAAAACTATGAGAAGCTTAATAACGCTAATGAAAACATAACAAACCATGTAATGCGCACGACATAGCATAAAATAAGTTACATGTGAAAGGGTTAAAATAATCAGTACCACTTCATCTTTGGAACACGGTAACAGGTAAATGGATTGTTTCTCGTGTTTCATCATCAGTGCACGTGTACAGGCAGGGAGAGCATCCTGCACTCACACCAATACGACCACGTGAAATTTTAACTCATACACTCTCAAAAAATGATCACATATGCGACCATTTTGGTCGCAGTCTGGAGCCCTGGGTACCCAAACCACTGCCAGACAATGGATGCAGTGCTTTTTCTTTTCGGAACCAATTCATCCGCCTCCATCTTCTATTACCGTTTCCAAACTCAGCACATATAAACTCGCTTTCGCTCTCTCCAGGCTCTTTCCCTGTTCCCTCCAGATACAAAAACGCACGTCTCACCTATATACGTCACACACACTCGCCCAGGAGAGTGGTGTGGATGGGTGGACGAGTGTGTGTGATGCATGTATGTGAGTTTTTTTTTCCTTTTTGTGTCTGTGAGAGGGAGAGAACCATAGGAGAGAGCGGGAGAAGCGAAACACCAAAGCGAGTCTCGTCAGCAGCTTAAAAAAAATTACGTGACAATTTGTACTCGATGTTCGCGATATAGTCATTTATTACATCCCACGTAGAACAAGCCGTGATACATTGAGTATATTCGATATATCGCCCACCCCTACTGTGTAGCTCATGCCACTTTGCCAGCCTCCATTGTATTTAAAAACTGGGAGTGTGGAAGTGGGGCTAAAGCTGCAAGTTGCCACTGAGCACACAGGAGACAAGAACTCCAGCATGCGTTCACACCCCACAAAAGAGAGGCACATGCAGTGGGATAAACAGTAACAACAGCATCAAACAACACCAGAGCAAATGAGGTGAAGGGTGGAATGTCTTGCTCTCTGATTGGTGCATCAAAACACTGAATTTGGAGCAAGGATTTTCAACTGTATCTTGATCATGTTTGACCAAAATCAACTGCCATGTCACACTAGGGCCATTTTCACACTGCAAACCTTCAAAGACATCTTTTCAACACATGCTCACCTGGACAGACATGCTTACCTGCAGTGACTTTGTTCAGCGCCACCAAACAGTTCAACACCTTGCTGAAGTTCTGACCCTGAAACAGGTCATTGGCATCAAACGTCTGTGGAGAGAGAGGGGAGACATGAACATCTGATTCTTACACCAGTAACTGACATTTGTGTATCACGCGAGTACACAGCAGTCCAGTCACCAACCAGCAGATTTGATTTCATACGGTTTCACCAAGCGTGGTGCTCCACCTCAATGATCCACACTTCTACGTGCCTTTAAATGATGCACATCTGCATGCTAATTCACCTGTCTCACGGTCTCCATCTGCCTCCTGATGGAACAGCTGCCACAGAAAGACTTTTACTGAAGGGCAGGGCTGCTGGCAGTCCAAGGGTTAAATGGAAAGGATTTGTGCTTTGCTCATTTTTGTGGTTTTGATCGATTTTTCTGATTTCCTAACCTTGAAAATGTGTGTGGGTAACTAAAGCACCACTTGTAGTTATGGAGTAAGCTCCAGAGAGCTGGGATAAAGTGCATTATGTAGCAGTGTGCAAGGGACAGGCACTGCTCTGATGCCACCTGTTCATCTTCAGACTTAAGAGGGTAAGGGCTGAGCCTGTGTTTGTTGAAAGGTTAGCATCTTTTGCTGTTAGAGAACTTTGCTAGCACCTGGATCCAAGTC
>NC_050596.1:3372500-3402500 GCF_013368585.1 Megalops cyprinoides | reverse complement strand
GAGAGAGAGAAAAAGAGTGAGAGAGAGAGAAGAGAGGAAAAGAATGGATAAGGGAAAGAGGGAGAGGGACAGAATAAGACAGAGATATGAAGGGAGCTACCTCCTTTTCTTTCACCTTTCTCCACACAGAGAAGCATCATGCTGGGGCAGCCAGATGCTGCTCAGAACTGTGAGGAACACGGTTAGCGCTGCCTGTTTCTCAATGAGGGGCTTAGCTCCATGCTCCGCATATGGCAAGCACAAAGACTGCATTTGTGTGCGTGTGCACACTCACGCACTGGCAGATAATATCCACACTGATATGACAGCATGGTGGAAGCCAGTACACGGTTCACGCATAACCTCCCAGGCAATGCTTTGTTTTGATAATTCATTTGAGTCATTAAGGACATTGGCTGCCATGCCGGAGCAGGGGTTTAAAGCTAATCTTGTGTCATTTTCTTAAGATAAACAAAGAGTTAAGCAGGCCTTATATTTCCAGAACTCATTTCTTTTATGCTGGGAGGATATTGCTTAGATAGGTACGGTAACTGCAGGAGTGGCCTACCCACAATGCACAGCCTGGACTGGGACTCAATTAGGAGAACATGAAGCACGGCAGGAGTGGGGTTCATTCTTTGCGCTCCTCCCTTTACTGCAGTATTCTGATAGGGTATAAAGACCAAAGCACTCTCTCTCAGTTTGGGGGCTCCACTGTCCTGACTGCCATGGAAATGATGACAGATTCAAAGATGCAAAGTAGCCACATTCGTCTTGATGGCCTTCCTTTGACCTTTCACTCCCAGATCAGAGAAGAATACCCACAGTTGCTTTGTGTTCTTTAGCACCCCTCCCCCCCAAACCTGGGTGATCCTTTGGTCAGAATATGTCCGTCTGGTCTTGCACATGATTTATTGACTTGAGCACAGGGATGTCTGCCACAGGGCCAGGATGAGCATACAGTGAGGGATTGCTGATTTGCTCACCTACAACATATGGTGATAGCTGCACCATAGTGGAATGATCCTACCTTTTTGCTGTATGGGGACAGCCCAATTGCAGTGCGCTCTGGGTACTGGGAATGGGACTACATGCATGGTTCAGAGAGCAGACTGGGGTCACAGACTCAGGTGGGAACTCGATGGCAGAATATACTCAGTATAAAATAAAGCAATGTCTTGCTAGAGTTATTTTATTATCACCTTCATTTAAGTCTTGGCTGCTCTGTGTATTTATGATCTATTCTAAGGCTCCGGCCACCTGCACTTTGTGGTTTGTGTTGCAGCTGCATACTTACATGCTTACATGCCGTATTAGAGAGTCTCCCACACCTGCCAACTATTGCGGTCTGATTGCTTTACATGTGCTTTTCCCTTTGTTTCAGAGACATATTTATTCAGAATACTGGAAATCACAGCCTTATGAAGTAATGTCAAATGGTGCAGGTAGACTATCTGTAAACATAACACTGCAAAACACTACTGCTTAACTAGTGATCCAGATATTTTCCACAACCATTTTTAGCTACAATAATTTGAGCGCAGTAGGTGTGTCTCTTCTCCCTTGGAAAACTGATTGGTCAGTTGTTCCTGCAAGCACAGGGGCTTCTTCTGGGCGATAGGCACTGCTCCTGTGCTATCCCATGCAAAATGTATTGTGAATCAATTTTAGAAAATGTATTTTTCAGCTTAATAAATATAGGCAAAATATGTAGGTTATTGCCATTTTTGGTACATTGCAATATATTTCTGGTCAGTATTAATTACATTTTCAATATATTCTTGGGATGAACAACATATTTCTTGGGATGAACAACCTATTTTCTCGTCTTTGTGGAGGGTAACTGGCACTGTGATTGGCCATAAAGAACCCTTTTTGACCCACACCTACACTCCGGCGGTGTGACAGAATGTCACTTTGCATTTTTGCAATGCAAGATTAAGTGTTACACAGTCTGTGTTCCCTCACCAATTCATTAACTCTCATGTGGTAAAGTTATGCAAGAAAAGAAAAATTTCCAGGCACGTTACATTTATAAAACAACTATGCCCCACAGAATCAGATGATGACTTTTATGAAATAAACGTGTGGTATACATACATATATGTATGAGTGTTTTCTATGTGAATGTGTGAGAGCACTTTATGCTCACAGCATTATGATGCATTTATAGTGATCTGAGAACTTTGTAGTTAGAGCAACTCTCTAAAGCCATTGGCTGCTGTGATTTCCTCAAATCCATTCCTTTGCCCTCCCCTCTGCACGACAGGTCTTATGTGTCACCCAAAATCACACGCTGGGTCCGTCCGAGCTCTATGGGAAACATCAACATCAACTACCCCCACACTCCATCTATCCACTTTGCACACAAAATGACGTAATCCCACTCTCTCTCACACTCTCTCTCTCTCCTTCTCTCTCTCTCACACACACACAGACGGGGGCTCCTACAAAAGAGGAGCATTGTGAGATCCTGACATGATCTTCCATCCCCATAGCAGGTGGGGGACAAAGCCTGGCTCTGAATGGAGGTCAGCCACACTGTGGCCCCTGGGAGAATCCTGTAGAGGATTTTAATGAATGTAATTTTCTTGCATTAACCACCCCAATTGTTGGATAATGGCCTCCCAACAATAACATTTAACCAATTCCCCTGTCTTTTGGGCTCTGCTCATTTGGGCCTCGGCAGGGGGTGGTAATTGATTGTGTAATTCCAATTGGAGCTGTAAACAGATTGGGGTTCCTTTCTGCTCCTGGATTAGATCACATCAAAGAGCAGTCCATAATAAGTGCCACTCGCTATTTGGAGTTCTGTGAGGATACTATAATGTAAAGGCCAGCACAGAGTAAAGGAAGTTTTGTTTCAACACTGAAATGCATGCCTTTCACCTTACTTCTCCTGTGCTATGCGTAAAAGCACCTGATAGTTTTTAGAGTTTGTTGCTTCTTTGCAGTGCCTGTAAATTCTGCCCTGCCTTCAGAAGTACAGATAATCAGACTGGGGGAGAGGTTCACTGCTCTCACTAATCAGGTTTTAGAGTGAAGGAAACCTGAAGGAGTAGGACTAACAAATCCTGCCTGTAAATTCTGGTGTACATGTGTGTGTGTGTGTGTGTGTGTGTGTGTGTGTGTGTGTGTGTGTGTGTGTGTGTGTGCGTGTGTGTGTGTGTGTGTGTGTGTGTGTGTGTGTGTGTGTTTGTTTGTTTGTTACAGTCATTATAAATAGTTCCAATGCTATGATTTGTGTTTTTCAGCTAGGCTGTAAGATGAAAGATGAGGTCACCAGCCTCTGGCTGATGGTGTCTCTGCTGGTGAATCCTGCACTGCTGAGTCCACAGCTACCATGATCAGCTAAGACAGTGGCTTCAGGACCATCTGTCCCTCTGTGACATCTCATACATGTTGGTTTCACATGCTCTGTGAAATGAGTCTGGACCAGTGTTGCTGGCTTTCTCATCAATGCTTGTGAGGCATTGATGAGAAAGCATATGAGTCTCAGAATTACCTGAACATCCAAGTCTGAATAGTTGGCACTGTAGCATAGTGGTAAGGAGCCAGACTTGTAATCAAAAGGTTTCTGGTTTGATTCTCTACTGGGTTACTGCTGCTCTACCTCAGGCAAAGTACTTAAGCCAGAATTGCCTCAGTAAATATCCAGCTATCTAAATCGGTAATATGTTAAAAAAAATTCTATCCTATGTAAGTTGCTCTGCATAAGAGCGTCTGCTAAACACCAATAATGTAATGAACACCATCTGAACACTACTTTGTTTTGCATTTATTGATTTATTACTTTTTTTGTCTTTTAAATTTTGCCCATCCATGCCTTTCCATTTATGAATTAGACATTTCTCCCCCCAGTCCATGCATATCGCTGAATATGTACAGGAGATTTGGAGGCCCTCTGTGTGACAGGAAATATAGGTATGTGCCACAGTCTCTGGCTGTCTGAAGAGCTTTCTCCTGTCTGTTTGTTTGCTGAAGGAAGCTTGTGAATTACACACTCCATAGATGAGTTCTGATGGGCCAATGTGAGAAACATTACAAGGATTTTCGGCAGGATTCCCCATGCTTTGCTGGTGGGGGGTATGGGTACCAGGGGTGGTTGGGGGGACTACAGGAATCTCATTTTTCTCCACGCGGTGCCACTTGGTACCAGAACATTTAGCATTTCCTCACACCTGCCACCATGGTGCAGGAACTGAAGACAGGACAATGTCCAATGGGAATGCCTCATCAACGGTCCCGCTGTTGTTTTTCTGCTGGGGGGAAAAATGTCAATTTCCAGCACAAGGGGGAGGGGGTGTGAGTGTTTATAAACAGAGTCCAGGGAGAAAGGGGGATTCTCCCAAAGCAGCTTGATCATTTCGACAGCATCTCAGTTCTTCAAATCCCCGCTCCGTGAAGAAGAGCAGCCTGTTACTGTTCAGGTCTGTGAGTGTCCCGTGTCAGCAGCCCTCAGGTAGACCACGCATTGGAGATCAATCCTAATTTTGCAGTACTCAGAAATCTGACAGCTGTAAGGGCGTAACATTACAGGTGCCAAGCAAAGACTTACATGGCTTACAATTTACACATCCTATCCAGGTGGATAATTACTGAGGCAACTTGTGAATGCTTCACACCTAGGGTTCAGAGGCAGCTCTAACACACAGGAGTGGAGCCAGCAACCAGGCAGTTACAGGCCCTGCTCCTCACTGCTACATCACAGTGTTTCCCCAAAGGGTGGCTTTAACTCAAGCGCATCTGGCAACCCATTCCCAATGCAATGCAGCTTATTCTAAAGATCACCCTCTTGTTTTCGCACATGAAGCACTTATTGATCTGCATTCCCTCCATCATTTCATATGCGCCCGATTGAGAAGGATATCCATGCTTGGTGCAGGAATGTAAGGTAATGTGGAGATTCATCTGAAAGTGATCGCTCAGCAGTGTGGTGACTATGATGAGTGTGGGAGATCCTTGCCATTCACACATTTGCCATTCACAGTTTGGAATACTTAGGCAGTACACCCTGCTCACACCCAACATGCAAATCCATGCATTTCCCTAGTTTAGTGTGAATTAACCATTGGTTTACAGAGTTAGAAAGCTTATTACAAAAACACTGTTTTGAAATTTAAATGACATATAAAAACTGTGACTGTGTATAGTATAAAATCCCCATTTACACAATCTTAGGGCACTAGGACTAGCAGGGTTTTTTTTCAGGGTTTTCCATTTAAATAACTTCTGTATGAATCTGCAGAATGCATCACCTGTGAATGACAAGGGTTTCCTATAACTGTATATTAAGACCTATGTATATTGGAAACTTTGCTGTACCATTACTATTGATTATGTATGTGTGTGTGTTTGTGTGTGTGCATGCCAATCCACATGAACCACATGATGGTGTACCGGCATGTATCTGAATGTATCCACGTCACTCAGCAAATAACCCTAATTGAGAGAGGCAGTTTTTTGACACTCTATGACCCGTGCTGCTTTCCTCTGTTCATTTGTTGTCATTGTTCACGCCAATTAGCTTTAATTCCTGTCTCTCTCAGTGGTCCCCGATCGACGCAAGGCCACGACACAGTGGCCAATAGGAGCGGGGTTTCCAGCGAGAGAGCCGGGGGAAGAGAGTGGGACGAATCCTCACTAGATCACGAGGTGGGGCCCTCCGCTGCCATTGTCTCTCAGCACAATGGTCCAGCTGCAAGTGAGCGGACACTCAGGAATATGGGGGGGATTCCGGAATGTGTGCATCTCGCTAATTGCACCAGCGGAGTGTGATTCTGTCGTTCCGATGGGAGGTCATCTTCTTGGAATTTACTGGGGCTTCTCCCTTGTATCTCTGACACAGGGAACATGTTAACTAATGGCTAATTAAAACATACAATTAATGAATAGCCGTTACGACACGATAAGAAAAATTGAAGTGGAAATTAAAACGTGCCGTGTCAGCATTAACAATGCACGGTCTGAGGGATTGCGCTGTCGCTCAGTGCAGGACACAGTTATTACATTACCAGATTCCCACATCAAGGGTGACTTTATTCCTTCCATTATGGCATATGACATCTTTCTGTATCTGATTTCTTAATTGATTCACTCTTGCCATTCAGGTGAAAGCTCAAGAGTATAAAGAACAGCATCCCCCCAGCACAATACTCAAAATCCCTTATTCACAATACACTGGGCCATGTATCCTTGTCTGTGGTGATGGAGTGGAGCATGGAAAGGATTGGTCAGTATCTTTGGGGCTGGGGAAAATAAAATTACAGCCCGTTTCCTGCAATTTGGTGTCTGTGTTGTACCTTGGTCAGTGGCGTTCATGCACAGCTCTGCTAACACTAAACACTCGCGGTGAGCACCTGTCTGTCAACCGCATGTGTCTGTGTCATTCCACCAGCAAGGATGGTGGGACTGCACTAAAGCATTGGATTTGCCCTAATGCTGAAGAATCATCTGTCAGTATGATGCACAACAGAAAAAAGATTCTCCTAGGCATTTTGTCAGACTTTGAGTAAGTCTGCAAGATGTTTATTTTTCCTCATATTCAAGTGGCACCCTTTAAATCTTAAATCTGGATGTAAAATGCCGATTTAGAAAATAATTACATAACTCACATCTAAAAATTATCTTGTGGAATACACACACTGGAGATATTCTGAACCAATGATGAGGAAAATTATGGATAGCTGTCATGTACTGACAATACATGGTTAGTCCGGTAAGCGCACGTAACACAGCATTAGAGAACAATGCCAGTGTTTTTCATTTCAACCATGAGCTCATTGAGGAAAGAGCAGTCATAAACTCCTCTCATTCCACAGTAGCATAATCACTCAGCTGCCCAAGTCTGCATCAGCCTGGACCAACTGCTCTTCATCTTTCAAGCGCTACTCTTCTCAGGAGATCATTTCCCTCTCTATGGAGCCCAACCCCACACTATGGACAAAAGTATTCGAATGCCTGACCATTACATTGTAATAACATTGTATTCAAATACATATACTTTAATATGGAGTTGGTCCCCCTTTTTGCAGCTATAACAGCTTCCACTCTTCTTGGAAGGCTTTCCACAAGATTTTGGAGTGTTTCTGTAGGAATTTGTGCCCATTCATTCTGTAGAGCATTTATGAGGTCAGGCACCGATGTTGGACGAGAAGGCCTGGCTCGCAATCTCCGTTCCAGTCCATTCCAAAGGTGCTGGATGGGGTTGAGGTCAGGGCTCTGTGCGGGCCAGTCAAGTTCTTCCACACTGAACTCATCAAACCATGTCTTTATAGTCCTTGCTTTGTGCACTGGGGCACAGTCTCATGTTGGAATAGAAAAGGGCCTTCCCCAAACTGTTGCCACAAAGTTGGAAGCATAGCATTGTCCAAAATGTCTTGGTATGCTGAAGCATTAAGATCCTTCATTGGAGATAAGGGGCCTAGCCCAAACCCTGAAAAACAGGTGTGGCCAAATATATATATATGTATATGTATATATATATATATATATATATATATATATATATATATATATATATATATATATATATATATACACACACACACGCACACACATACATATGTGTGTGTGTTATCCAATATACAGCCACCTCTATAAATCACCTGCTGTGAGAAATCAAATTTTCAGTAGTTGACTGTCCCAGTATGAGCAATGAAATGAAATCGCCCACCAGAAACTGTCATGCTGTTGAAGCAGTGAGCGTCCATGGCTCCCACTTGTAAGCTCTATTAACTGTAGTCGAAAATAAGGAAGGCCTCACCCCATAGCACACACAGACACAGCCAGACAGACACACACACGCACACATATACGCACACACACGTGCGCATGCGCGCACACACACACATACACACTCTTTCATTCACATAAATATGGGCAGATTAATGAGTTTCTCAGATCTGGAGATCCGATGAATAGATTTGAATCTCTCACCTGCCACACATTATGTCTCAGGCAGCAGTATTTGCTGAGTGGCTGGTATGAGGGGTCAGGGGTCACTCTCTCTCTGTCTCTGTTCAGCCCAGTAATCTCTCCCTCCTCACCGTGCAGCGCGCAGATATTAAATCACTCTTGACGTACCTGCGGCACCGCGACTTCATCCATATTTTATCTGTGGCCAATTTAATACCGCAGCACTTTTTTAAGGGTGATGTATTTATTAACCGCCCACGCAGAAGCAGTGCAGAAATTTGGTTTGTCCCGAAAATAAAATGAAAACGGCCTGACAAGTTTATGAAGTAAGCACAATAGCCATTCATTATGGCTCCGGTGCATGCCATCTTCTGCCAGAGCATCCTGACGACAGTCACTTGGCCGGCTAAGTGGAGGAGTTGTCTTGGAGAATTCGCTCGACACTAACTTACCCCATAAAGGTCTATTATTCCACAGCAGGCTGCAGGAAAACAAATTTACTGTCAGCAGTTAGAAACCTATTCTTTTGTGGGGATAGGAAGTGTAAATGTTTATGGAAAGGGTAAACAGTCGGTGCAATTATGAGCTGGTTTGCTTATGGGCATCCCTCCCTGTGTGGAGGATTTCATACCCTGACACTTGCTCTGTGGCATTTACCATGCTCTTATTATGGACTTTCTGGCTCTTATAGAGAGAGTTCAATTGTTAGAAATTATTATTATAATTAGTATTATATTATTATTATATACATGCATAGGATAATATGCAGATACACAGTATATGCAATTAATTTCACTTTATTTTGTAAATATTCTGTAAAACCTTATATTGTGAATATGGAAAGATTGTACAGTCTTTCAGCTATTGCTAGAAACAGGTGATGTAATAAGCCTCTAAATTCCTGGATGTCATCTGATTGGACAGGACAGATGAGTGTTTCACCGTGTTGCAGGGTGGCAGCAATGCTTGCACCTCATATTTAGCCAAAGTCAGGTGCTTATGGCTAGCTTTATAGAAAGTAGCACAGGTTTGACCTTGTGGAGGAATCTGTCATGCACGATTAAAAGCATAATTCCTCTCTCTTTTCGCCCTACTCATGTCTCTCCCTCTGTTTCACTGGTTTTCAGTATGCAGTCCTCCATTCCTAAACCTGCACTCATTCTGATCTCCCTCGCTTCTCTCCTTCTGCCCATCCTCCTCTCCTCCTATCTGTCTTCCTTCTATTATTACTGGCAAAAGACCATCCTCTTTCCTCTTTCTCTATCTCTCTCTCCCACCAATTTCTCTCTCTTTCTGTTTTCAGTACCTCTCTTGTTCTCCTCCTCCCTTCTTTTCTGTTCTCTCCTCTCCTCTCTGTCTCCCCCCCCCCCCCCCCCCCATTCTCTCTGTCTCCCTCTCTCTGTGACAGCTGCCGTCTGCAGCTGAAATACTGGTGGCTATGCCTGGATGAGAGTCACGTTAGTGAATTACGACCCTTCCTGGGGTGTGTAATCTTTCTGTTTCAGCAGCAGGTATCTGTAGAACACATTCCAACATCCACCAGTGCTATTGCCTCTCATAAATTGTCCAATAAATTGTACCTGCTCGATACTTTATGAGAAATGTGCCCGGGTGTGTTAGCACACTTTTGGGGGCAGGGAGGAAAAATGAAACCTCTTCTTTTGTCTGTTTGTCTAGCCTCTGTTTCTCTCTGAAAGAGACATTTCACATGTTTATTATGTGGTTGAGCCCAAAGGATGTACGTCTTGTATGGTTCCACTGTTATTCAGGAAATTTCAGCAAATACACCACCAAAGAATCAACTAAATATTTGTGGCATTTTTATATGTAGAATAAAAGGCAGTAAAATTACATTGAGTGAGGCAGCACATCAGTGGATGAGGTTCATGTGTTATTCCCATATAGGCCATATAGGCATATAGGTCGAACCCCCCACCCCAGAGAACTATAGATGTCTCCACCCACAGGACTCCACAAGGAGAGCACCAAGGCTAGACAGAAGGAGGGACAGAGGGAAATGGGAGCTCAACCTTCTCAACTTCTCAACCTGCTCCTTTTATACACTGAAAATTTGGTCAGCTCCATCTTCTGGACTCTCAACCCCACCTTCTCTCCCTTTATTTCTCTCTCCTCCTCTTCCTCTCATTTTCTCTTATACCCTCTGTCTCGCTCTCTCCCTCTTTCTCAGCCCCTCTTATCCTCTATCTCTCTCTCTGTCTCTCTGATCCCTCAGCCTCCCTCTGTTGTTGTTGAAAACAATCAGCAGGGGGTTGTGGGTAAAGGCCTCTTCCTGCTGTGAAGGTTGTCTCTGACTCATCGGTGAAACAAGGTCTGCTGGATCCCGCATCCGAGGGAGGGCGAATCGCAGAGCCCCCCACTCGAGGCTGATGCTGAGACACCTCACCATCCGGGTCACCAGCAATCCTGAGAGAGACAGAGAAAGAGCAGGCTGGCTGATTCATCAGCTGTATACAACACGCACACACGCACATACACACACATACATACACACACACACACACACACACACACACACACACAGATACATCCATACAAGCACACATGTACACACACACACACATACACACACATACACCCATACAAGTACACATGCACACGTATGCACGCATACACGCACACACACACAGATACACCCATACAAGCACACATGCACACATATGCACGCATACACTCATGCATACACGCATACACACATACGCACACACACACACACAAACACAGATACAAATGATTGCACACACATGCAAATGCATGCATGCATGCAACTATATACACACACGCAGACACATGCAGACATGCAAACACACAAAGACACACACACGTCACCATATAGACAGATACACACACCACATACAAAATACCACACAGCACACACAATGTACACATATGTACATACACCATGCATGCATATACACACATATCCATATGCTGATACACATGCATACACATGTGCACGTTCACATACACTCTCACAAATACACAACTGAAACATACTTGCTGAGCACCAAAAGTATCAAACATTACATTCTTATACACAGCATACAAACACAGCAAAAATAAAGCTTGTAGTCCTGTACGGATTGGAGCAGACATTTATGCATGCAACACAGCAGAGACAGAATAGGTGTTATAGCATTTACACTACACAGCATAGTACCCTAAATGTACCACACTTGAATTTGTGGTACAAGAAACGTGGTAAATCTATATTGCAGGTTTTCGTTTTTTTTGCTGCAATGCACAACAAATATTCAGTATTACACGTACGTATACCAGATAATGTGTCATGCAGAGGAAAATAGATTTCAAAATATATATTTCTGTATTGAGCAGACTAGAAGACATATAGGATAAAAATTCATTGTCTGAAATACAAGCAGAGGTTGATGGAATAAGGAAATGCTGTGAATTAGATTTACATAGCACACAGAAACACACTGTGCAGCTGTTCCTCTGTTGAATGTGTCCAAGGGATTATACTGTGTTTCAGATTTACATAACCCCATTAATATATGGATTTCTTTTATTGTGGAGCAGGGAAAAAGGTGGAAATTGTCCAGGAAATCCTTCCACCAGAGAGAAAAATTACATTTTCTCTCTTATGTTTTTTAAAGTTAATAAATAAAAGGGGCACCTGTGAAAGTGGTGCAGAAACGGTGTGGTGGGACAGAACTGGGACAACCCCACTGCACTGAAGGCCTCACCCCTCTGCATTCGACCACCCCTGGGGAGGGGGGTGGGGGGCAAGAGAAGGACTGGTGGAGGTGGTGACTTTGGTTGTACTTTAATTAATGCTTAAATGAGTTTCCATAGAGTGAGTGGATCAGAGCAAGATAGAACAGGAGAGCAAGAGGGGAGAGGAGTGCATTATCCAGCTATTGAGAAAGAGAGGGAGACAGAGAGAGAGAGAGAGAGAGAGAGAAGAACTGTGATAATTAACCTGTCCTGTCAGAGGCACAGGGGCAGCCTTTGCAAAATCTGGTTGGAACAGTCTGGCGTACACTGGAAGAGATCGCGGTGCGGTCCGCTGAAGGGGGGGTTGGGAGGCTGTCTCTGGGGCTGTAATATTGAACACGAGCTTACAATCACAATGGGAAAAGATGAGAAGTCCTAATGATCCCAATGCAGCACTTTATTTAATAAAGCAGCTCTCTGCTGAAAGGAAGAACGAGTGTTTTTCTTATTTCTCCTTGCACATCAGTGCTTTCTCCACTTCTCTCTTTTTTCACTTAATCTCTCAGGGCAAATACGACAGACAAGAGTAAATGAGGACATAAATGTTGTTAAATAAAATAACTTGCTGAGACGCACACCGATTGCGGTTACCCAGCTCTGTGTTCATGCACTGCTGAAATGTGTCAGCCAGTGACACACACAGCCAGGGACCCTCTCCATTGTGTGACTTCACTGTGGACAGGCAGGCTTTGTAGGCTGCAGGCAGAGCTCTTTTCATGAGGACGTCTCGCCAATGGCCCCAGGGCGAGGGCCCGCACCACCACGTCACTCAATGAGGGTTCTGTTCCACCTGAGACGGACCCAGACCTGCGAAATGGGCTGACAGAGAGAGGGCGGGGCCACCACAAGGGCAGAACGCCGAAAACAGTGCACACAGTCATTACCCCATTACACATTGACATTACCAGCTTGAAACATGTCATAAATTACTGAGGGAAAGGAAAAATGGCTATTTAAAACATTCACAGCTACAGACTTTGCTTTGCTGGCGGACAGAGGGGCATGGCTTGCTGTAAAAGGTTGCTTTCAGTGCAGACGAGCTTTGAGGAAAGCTGGAGTTCCTATAGGCAGGTGGGATTCATATTTAATGCTTGCCTGGGGAAAGATCAGGCCCACAGCTTCGCAGTCTTCTCAAAGCCTTGTGCCTCAGCACCTTGGGACTCACCAGCAAGATGTTTCTTCTTCCTCCACTTTCCCTCACTTCTTCTGTGGCTCCCATCATGAAAGCAAAGTCCTGTCTGTTTCGTGGACCCACAGCTCCCCTGGCACAGGGAGAGAAATAGCTGGGGTATTGATCTGAGACTCTCCCTGTAGCTTTGCTCCAGGAGGGGAGGGGGGACCGAAGGAGCCCCCTCTCCAAAGTCACTTTTCAGAACAAACACTTTCAACACCGGCCTTCCAAGGACAGAGGGAGCCGTCTTCATCTAGACTTCATCAAGGGTGCTTTTTTGTTGTTGTTTTTCCTTCGGTTATTTTGAGAAAAGCATTTTTAAAAATGGTTTAAAAAGTCAGTCTTTTGCTTGTTTAAGATGTATCAGTGGTGGCCCGGCAACGATTGCCTGAAGGGAACCTGGGAGCCGATAGAAGTGTACGAGCAGGGAGCGCAAGAGGCACGACCTCCATCCCCCGATCCTCTCCAATTCAGGGAACCGCATCAAGCTAGGAGAACTCTGAGCCAGCTCGCCACCGCTGGACCAATCAGATGCAAGGGGGGACTCTGGACCCGTCACTGCAGGGGTCACCATCTCAAATCAAACGCTCCCGTGCCCTTGAGCGAGACAAGCTTTCTGCAATCCTCTGCATTAGCTGTTTTAAACGGGTGCAGCAATTTACTTTGAATTAAAGTCTTGGCTAAATTGATTTCTATCAGTGAAAGTGAAAGTGAAAGTGATGTTGTGTAATGAGGTTGTTTGGCATGCAAATATACATGTGCAATAGGGCTTGTTTTGGTGTTCTGACACCATATGGTGACCTCACCCAATGGAAGGCATAAGGGCAGGGGCAGTGCCCTGAGTCTGTTGGCATTAGCTCATATCGAGTGACAGCTGAGAAGGCCTGAACAATTTGACCTAGACAATTTAAGCTACACATGTTTTGAACTGGGGACCAGATTACATCAACACTCTGATCGGCCTACTTATTAAAAAAGTAAACTGTTACACATTGTGAAATTAAGAACAGTTAGATTATAACTATGTGTATTCTCCAGCCTCAGCATTTTAGATCTGCATAAGCACAGCACAGCATGGCCCAGTAGGGTCACAGTGCTGAATGAGAACCTGGACAGAAATTGTGTCAGGTTGTGTCATGTGTCATGGAGTCCATTCGGTGGGACAGCTGATGGTCTAACTAACAAATTCATGGGGTTTCATTTTTTTTTTTGGGGGGGGGGGGGGGGGGGTAAAAGAAAACACGGGAGAAATTGGGGGAGGTAGAGGTGCTGACCTGAGAGGGTGAGAGTGCCTCAGCCTGGGGTTATGAAACCTCAGCGCCCCATGGCACACATGTATAAAATGTCTATAATCTAAAATGGCCAAGAACATGCTTTCTCGCCTTAAAAGAAAAACATGACTTGTTACATCACCTTTCTTTTCTCACTCCCTTCTTCTCTCTGGTCTTTGTCCTTTTTCATTCTCCCTCTCATCTCCTTATTTCCATCCCTCTTCATCCCACCTTCTCTCCACCCTTGTCTCTCTCTCCACCCCCGTGTCTCTCTCCTTCTCTCTCCCTCTCCGTTTAGGTTCACCAGTCCTGCCACTACTCCAGCTCTGCTCAAATTAACTCCACTGCCTTAAGAGGAAGACCATGGAAGTGGCCCGGGGTTGTGCGTCCCACAGTATTGTGCCTGACCTGCAATGCACTGCAACCTTCAACAGGACATGCCTCCATTTTTAAATTCTCATCCAATTGCACACTTGGGAAAAAAAATCTCTCTGAACTTTTCTCACCATTCAATTTTTCCCATTCTCTCTGCAGCCTCAATAGAGAGACTCAGAATATAAAATACAATCCAAAGGACATTTATCCCGTTGTGAAAAAAAAGAAGAGGTTTCTTGTAGACAGTCAGCAAGGACAAGAATTGATTCCCCACACAAGAGGACGGCATAGTGACTTCATACCAGGAAAAGAGGGAGGGGGAGAAAAAGGTAGAGTGGGAAGGGAGGGAGAGAGGAGAAGTAGAAGAGGTAGTGACTTTGGTTGTACTTTAATTAATACTTAAATGAGTTTCCTTTAAACAGCAGGATTCTTAATCAGCCCTATCAAGCCCTCTGCCTATTCATGGGCACAGAGTCCCACTAATTCCCTGTAATTCCTGTCAATGGATGAGCACCATTAACTCTGTGCCACATGTTATCATGTTAGCATGTTATCATATTGCACCCGTATCTCAACTGCAGCAAACTGCTCAACGAGGTGATGGTGAACTGGCCTGCCACACTATTTGGACAGCTCTTCAAAAGGGCCAGCACAGCATCTCCCACCCCCCCCCCCCCCCCCCCCTATAGGTCATCTGAGCATGTATTAACTCTCCTGTTTAAAAGAGGGGCTCAGAGTGATATTTAAGGGACTTGAGGGTCATTTCCCACTCCCTCTGTTAGAGGAATGGGGACAGAGGAATTTATGAAAAGTTCTTTCTCTCTTCTCCCTGCATCTGTGAGCAGAAACTGCTCTCTCCAAGGCTACATCCTGGAAGCTGGGAGCAGGAGAATCAAAATGCTGAGGATGTGTGTGTGTGTGTGTGTGTATGTTGTGTGTGTGTGTGTGTGTGTGTGTCTTCCTGTGTGTGTGTGTGTGTGTGTGTGTCTTCCTGTGTGTGTGTGTGTGTGTGTGTCTGTGGGGGTTAAAGGCTAAGAGACTCAGAAAAATTGAAAGAGTGGCAGGGATTCTGAGATGCACACAGTAACGAAACAGAAAGAGGAGCCGTGGCTCACGTATGCGGGTCTCCCCAGGGGAGGTGGGTAGTCAGGGTGCTGGGGGGGGTCGGGGGAGGAGGAGGGGCTGTGAGGGAGGTGGGGTTGGGGGGTTATTAATTTCCACCAGGCAGTATCATCCAGCTGGTAGCTCAGAATCAGTTTTTGGTGTAATGAAAATGGCTCGAGCTGAAGATAAATGACTCATAAAGTGGACCATTTAGATGCAATGGGGCCTCAATCTGGGTGGTGACTAATCGCGTCCCCAAAGCTGAAATTCCACTGGCTGACTTTTTTTATGCCTTTTATCCTCTTTTTTTCCCCTTCTCATTCCCCGCTCCACTTTGCTGTGTACTGACGTCCTGATGAAGTGCAGGAGAGGTCAGAGGTCAAGGCATGCAGAGAATTATCTTGATTTATGTGCGATGGCGGCGTGAGCGTGGCGGCCGTGCAGCGGGCTGATGAGGTGCGCTCTGTACTGCTCTCCGGTGACGAGGCTGCTGCACGGTTCTGTCCTGCACGCCAGGAGAAATGGCCTGCCACTGCACCCGCCATCCCTCGCGCTTTGCCACTGAAGGTGCATAATACATCTCTAAAGCGCCTAATGAGTCCCTGAAAAACACGTTTTTAAAGCCAATTGATTGGGATGCTTTACGAGGGTGTGGGACGCTCTGGGCCGCCTGGAGGAGGCACTGTTGGTCTCACTGTGGACCCAAAATAGGCACACTGTTTTTTATTCCTGCAAATCGGCCCCTCTGTCTGAATACCCCAACACACAATGATCTCACAATGTCACTTGGACTCCACACCTCAGTTCTGCTTGTGAATTTGAATCCCAGAATCCTCTGCTGTAAATGGTCCACTTGTGTGAGTGTATGAGGGACCCAAGGTGTCCACAAAGCAAAGAAGCAAATACAGTAACGTAAAGCCTCCAGTAAGCACATTAACATCAGACACCTCCAAGGAACATTCCTCCCAGTCTCTTTCCCACAGTCCTCCATATTTTAGACAGTGCAATAATAAGCAAAAACACAGTCCTTGACTGGATACTCTTAACACCATGTGGGTCACCTTGGTAATAAATTCCACCTGATTCTGATTGTGTTAATGTCTCCAGACTGGCAGGATCCCCATGCTGGAAGCCCATTGAGTCAGTCTCTGAATGAGAGGGTCTGCTGCTGTGTTGTATTACTGCATGCATAGCTAATGCCCAGGATGGGGCTGAGCTGTTTGGGAGTATTATGCCAAGACAGGTGTAGATGTTGGAGGCAGAGACTCAGGCTTGCCTCCCTCCTCCTTCCTGTGTTTTGTCTTTGGGTTAATGGTTAATGGGAGAGGCAGAGAGGTTGAACGTTCCCCTGGAATTACCTGCTGTGACTCAGTTGGCAGGTGTTCACGTGACAAAGTGATGTGTGTGCCTGTGTGTGTGTGAATGTGTGTGTGCCTGCATATGTGTGTATGGGTGTGCGTGTGTGTGTGTGTGTGTGTGTGTGTGTGTGTGTGTGTGTGTGTGTGTGTGCGTGTGTGTGTGTGTGTGTGTGTGTGTGTGTGTGTGTATGTGTGTGAAGGCTTGCACAGCATAAATTTGTCACATACTGTAGTACTCCTGTGAGGCTGAATTTCCCTTCTTGACATCATGTAGGAGTAAGTGCTCACAGACCCTCTGTGAGAGGCAGGTCTCTGGCCAGTCAAGGGTTGTGTTATCCTGCACATCACAGACAGGTGTCAGCTGCCACTCAAACACTATGCCCAGTACCGCTCGACTACACAAGTGACACGTTATCCTGACAACTTGTGGCTGAATCACTCTGCCTGCCTGCACGCTGGCACGTCTGGAGCAGTTCCATAGAAACACAATAAAGCCGTCTTTCGCCCGCCGTCTGGCCTGAGTGCGTGCCAGACCGCCTGGGATATCACACAGCACTGGTTACACCTGTTATTCAGCGGGATGGCTTACCCATGCTCCTGAGCCGCCTTCTGGATCTCCTCCCATTTCCTTCGCACCTCATCCATGCTTTTAATCGCTAGTACATCTAATTGGAGAGGTAGTCATCACACAGAGCCATGGCGGCGGCTGCCAAAGTGAAAATGGTGGTGGGCATGTGCTTACAGTGACCCAAAAAGGCAACCTGCATATGCATCTGGTCTGTGATGTGATGTCACAGGCTTCTTTTTTTCCTGGAGTCAAAGTGTACAGAAAGGAGCCTCCCACCTCTTTCACCTCTTCTCATCTGGTGCCACGGAGAGGATGTCTGTGGGTGAGGGGAGGGGCTCTCAGCATGTACCTTCTATTTTGATTTTTACAGGGGGCTGTTTACTCCCCCTCGTGCCCCCGAGGCAGTCTGCCCAGATCTGACTTTTTATTTTTGGGGGAAGAAAAAGAAAAGAACAGAGATGTTTCCCTGCATTCTGCTTCTCCACTGATTGTCTCATATTGCTGATGACATCTACAATGTTGGTGAAGGGCACTGTCTCCCTGCTGGAGATTTAACATAAGACAGAGTAGCTGCATCAGCATTTGAGTACGGATCTTTATTTCTTCCGCTTCTTCTTCTTCTCCCTCCTCTTCTTTTCCTCTCTGAACATGCTGGCCTCTTCTCCCCAGATCCCATCTCTGCAGACACAGCCACCATACCTCCGCTGCTGCAGAGAAAATTACATTTCCTCCATAAATTCATTTCTTTTTTCATTCCTGGGGAAATTTATGAATAAGATGCAGCCAGCTGGGTGTAGGGGGGAACATTGGATTTGCCCTCACCAAAGACTATCTGCAAACTGTCACCTCAGAAAGGAATCAGCCCTGAAATAAATGGTATATCCAGTTTGTTTGCGTGGCCTCTGACCCAGGTAATAGGAGGGAAAAACTAATTCCACTGATCACAGTCAACTCCTCGTCGCCTCTCTGGGAAGGCGCTTTTCATTGGGGAGGCGTCCACCGGGGGCGCTTGATAAACCCTGAAAGAGCTCCTTTTTCTCCTCTCGTCCCCCCGAAGTCGCATCCTACAGGCCGCGGAAAGCGCGGGATGATGGATAAGGGTTCTCCGTCATAACTCCAGGTGTCAGCCCACTGCAACGCACAGAGACCGCAGACTACAGCCTAATTAAGCCACCAGGAGTAGGCAATTAATTTTCCATGGAGGGAGTTTCAGGAAAATCCTGAGATAACGCGTTTTTTTTTTTTTTTGTTTTACAGTATTCAATATTCAAGAGGCCATGATTGAATTACAGGGCATTCACAGTGACTAAGAGGCTGTAATTAAACTGTAATTTAAGATTACATTATTAGCTGGGTGGCAGTATTACGCTGTACTCCCTCTAACTTTGCCACAGCAGTGATAACCTTATCAAAAAGGAAGGGTTTTTATGTTGATAAATGAGCGGATGTCCACACTTCCATGTTATGAATAAAAGCTAAGATATCCTAATTCCAACATCTGTTGACATGTTGGTGGCTGTTGTAGTAGGAGGACAGTGCTCATGTAGTGGAGTGGAGAAAAGTGGGCAGCCAGAGGGTCATGGGTCTGAATCCTCAGTTCACATCTATGACACCATTTGCCTGCTCCTTCGTACCTCATCCACGCCTTTAATCACTAGTACATCTAATTGGAGAGGTAGATATACTATTCCACATGCACATTCTCATATCATAATTATGACATAATACATAATACCATTCAAATCAAATCAAATGTATTTGTTATTGAGATTGTCATTATTGCATTCATCATATGTGTAATAATACAGCTTCATATAGTTATCATGTTAGCTATGATGTGCTTTGTATTGTTAGTATAAGTAATTCAAGTGGGTACTACTATTACCTCAAAGAAGAGTGTTGTAGTATGGATTGTTTTTTATATATAAATAAAATTTTACAGCATAAATCTACAGGAACTGTAAAATGACATGTGGACAAACAGCCATGTCCTGTTAGACACTGGGCTTTGGTCCCAGGCTCATTTCACTGACAGTGGATTAGCTCAGAAAGACTTTTGATAGGATGTCATAAATGACACTGGCTGCTCCGGATCCAGCCCCACTCCCCAGCAAACCTGGCCTCTCAGTCACATCTCTAATAAGCAGAGAGAAAGGGTTATGCAATCAGCACTCACACATGCACAGATTATTGTTTCTCCCATATGCTTTTATTTCTAAAATGGGCACAGCCCTCCCACAGACTCCTGCTGGGAGAGAATTGGAGTGGTGGAAGGAGACAGTGGCTGAGGGCCAGACGCTGAGCATACTGCCAAAACGATATCCACCTCCCCACCCCGCCTCCCCCAGACCCAGTCTGCTGCCTCACTGTTAGAGGGACTCCTCTCCTGGGGCCTGGGGTCAGGGTGGAGGTGAAACTGTCACAGTTAACACCCTCCTCTCCTTAGGGGCTTTTTTGTTCTTGTTGTTTTTGTTCTTATTTCAAAAACAGTTTGAAATAAAGTCAGACATCTCACTTTACACTTGTGTGCGTTTGTGTGCATATGTGAGTGTCTGTAGCCACACACTAGTGTGTTTGATGCTGGTCAGAAACATCAGCTGAGCCTGTTTGTGTTTCTGTCTCTGAAACTCATGACTGAGCAAGAGGAGCATTTAGAGGAACAATGGGAGTCCTGTCTGTTTCCCACTGAGGCATGGATCCTCACAGCCTAGTGTCTTCTGGGTAAAGCATCCTACCCTCTGACAGTAAACCTTTTCTACTATGCCTTACCATGTGTATGCAAGTGCATGTGCCTGCGTGTATGCCTGTTTGCATGCACAGCATATGTATTCACTTGTATTTGTGTGTGTATGTGTGCATGTGTGTATGTGTGCATGTGTGCATGCATGCATGGGTGTGTGTGTGTCTGTGTGCACAGAATCTGTGCCTGTGTGATTTTCAACCTGTTAATTCCTCAATAGAAGTAATGCAAAATGGCCTGTGTGAAATCACCTCTGCTTTGACTTGACTAAAAGAACTAGAGAAACTAAAGGTGCGTCAGCTGATGCGCCAGTCAGAGAATGACGGTGGCACAAGGGAAGCAGGACACGGGCCGTGGCAGGCCCAGGGGGGTCCAGAGGATCTCCAAGGGCAGTCCCTCAATGCCCTCTGTTGCTCCTTAGGGTCCCACACAGCCCTCTCTGCTGAATGAACAGAGGGGACAAATATCCCAGGGTGTTTGTAGGGGGTGGGTCGGCAGGGTTGAAGCTGATCACCTGTGTTATGTCAATAACACTCTCGTGCCAGGGTTGTGTAAAATTGATCTTTTACAATTTATCTGGGTGGCAGTGCCTGTGGCTGGCCGGATAAATCAGTCCTCAGGTGGCTCACTCCTATCGATTGGCAGGACTCATGCAGGAGCGTGGGATCCTCTGCCAGGATAAATGTGAGGTCGCTTCACTGGAACTGGACCCAGGTTCAGAAGTGAGCTCTGAGGGGATTATGGTGTTTTTCTCCATCTCTCTCCCTCTCTCCCTGTACCTCTGCTTCTATCTCTCTCTGTCCTCATCTCTTTTTCTCTGTCTTTACCTTTCTCTCTGTCACACACACTGTTTCTCCCTACCTCTCTCCAATCCTCTCTTTGCCCCTCTCCATCTCTCTGTGACACACACACTCCCTCCATCTGCCTATACCTCTGCTGCTCTCTCTCTGTCTCCCACTGTCTGTCACACTCACACCCTCTCTCTCACTCTTTCTGCTTTTACTTTGTCCTTTGCTTCTTCTTTCTCCTTTCATCTGTAGGTATTGCTGTCTCTTCCACTCTCTGCATCTATACATTTTTTTTATCTTTTTCTTCCTATCTGTGTCTCTCTTTAAATTCAATCAAAAACTGTAAAGATATGAGATCTGTATCTCATAGATGGTATGTGTGCATCTCTGTGTTTCTGTGTGTATGTGTGTGCGTGTGTGTTTGTGCTTGGTGAGTGGGGGGTGGTGAGGGGGCGTGAGTTTGGGCACAACTGGAGGGGTGGACATGTGGCGTTGTTGATGTCCTGCATCAGTCCCTACCTCTATTATAAGATCACACAGAGCTGGAAGATGCTGTCAGTAACGTAAAATGATTTATTTTATTTGCCATGCACACATACAGAATAAACACACTGAGGGGAGAGCCAAGCAAGCAGAGGAAACATACAAAAGTGTTTAGTTTTGGGAGGAAAGAAAGTAGGAAAAGCGCTCTCACACATGGCACCATACCTCTGGAAACTCCCAGTGAGACGCAGAGTGTGTCACATCTAGAGGCAGCAATATTTAAAAATACCTTCCTAGGCAGGATGCAAATAGTAGCACCTGCCACTCAACCCTCTTCACTGTCAGGGAGACGAGCCTGCTACCCTACTGCTACATATCCTGGTGTCCTGGTGCACATGTATGTGTTTGCGTGTGTGCGTGCATGTGTGTGTGTATGTGTATGTGTGTGTGCATGTGTGTGTGTGTGTGTGTGTGCACGTCAGGGAAGTCTCTGTTTCAGAAAGAGCAAACTCCAGATGAAAGGGGTTCTCAGCGGCACACTGATTCACAGGCCCAGACCACATGGCCACATCGTAGCATCCAGTGCAGCAGACATGCTCAGACTCCCTTTCCTAAATAAGAAGTCTGAGCTCTAATGTATCAGCCAGAAGGGTTTTTTTCTCCTCCCCTCTCTCTCACACACCCCTCCCCTCCTTTTAAATTCGTCCTCACGTCCTCCCTTGCCCGGCGACACTGGCCGTGGTTGAGTGTTTGCCAGGGCATGCGGCTGGCGGATAACCTTGTGCTTAATTCCACACGCTTTAATTAGCGGCCTCCGCTGCTCAGAGAGCAACAGCTCTGTAAACATTACATCATGGCTCTCTGCAGAGCAGGGGCCTCCTCTCCCAGGGACGGCTGGGGACCGATGGGAACAGAGGCATCCTTTCTCCTCCGTGGCCCCAGCCTAATGAGGGGACAATGGGGAACACAGAGGAGCCGGACTGAGGGGTCACCGGTACACTGCCCTCCACAATGGAGGTCGGGGGTCTTAAGTCCCTGGCAACGACATAAATCGCGACGAAGGACCGGCGAAGAAGAAAGGGGACAATAAGAGAAGGGGAGCAAAACAGCAGAAAGTCACAAAAGAGTTTGCTGCTCCCACACCCCCAACACCTCCAAGAGGCGCAGGAAAGAGTGGTGGATATGCACCCACAGAGAGCACCCTGTGCCCCAGAGGTCATCCTAGCCTGAAAGAGCGGGAAGGCTGGGCCAGTGATCATCCAGCAGAGAAAGACACAGAGGTCAAGAGGGAGGCTCCCCTGGTTGTCTGCCCAAAATCCAGTAACATACTTTTCCATTGATCCCAATAGCCACATTATGGAGAGGGAATGCACACTCACACACAAAACACACACAAACACACACCTTCATATGAACACGCAAACATACACATACACAGAATAAACACACACGCATGCTCGTATGAACAAATAAATATACACATACACAGAATAAACACATACACATACCTTCATTTGAACACATAAACATACACACAAAATAACCAAACACACACACAGAAACACACACAGACCTTCATATGAACACACAAACATACACGTACACAGAGTTAGCAAACACACACACACACACACACACACACACACACATGCTCCAAAAGACATCCTATATTCACTCTTCATGGTGGACAGCATATCTTTTTCATCCAGTCACTCTCAATATGCTGTGTAATTTCTGATTTGTTTGTGGGACGTTTACTCCATGTTATGCAATGTTTCTAATGAAAGGGTTTTTTTTTACTTTGTCAGTTAAAAAAAATCCATATTTTCAACACTGTCATTATCTTTTATCAGAAGTATATCAAAATGAAATGTGAAATTAATTCCAGATCCTCTATAAAAGTCTGCAAGGATATGTCAATTGGAATGCATGAGTGGTATTTGGTCCTCCACACACACCAATATACTGGAGATGCTATTTACAGTCGTTACAACGATACAGTCGTTGCTTAAACCAGAGTCCATCTCAGCTTTAATCAGTATCAGAGTATTCTGTGCATCTAAAGGAGCATTGTGTGCTTCCCCACACAATCCAAATGAGCCACTAATAGGACTTGCAGTGCATTTTCAAGCAAATGTGTGTGTGTGAGTGTGTGTATTTGTTCTGTGTATGTGTGTTCATATGTGTGTATTTATTCTGTTTCTGTGTGTTGTTTTCATGTGTGTGTGTATGTGTGTGTCTGTTTGTGTGTGTGTGTATGTGTGTGTCTGCTTTTGTGTGTGTTTTTGTATCTCTGTGTGGATGTATGCCTGTTTCCACAAGTGTGTGCGTGTGCGTGTCTGTGTGTGTGTGTGTGTGTGTGTGTGTGCGTTTAACCTGTGTGTGTGTTTGTGTGCGTTCATGTGAGTGAGTGTGAGTGTATTTATTCTGTTTCTCTGTGCTGGTGTTTGTATGTGTTTGTAAATGCATGTGAGTATGTATGTTTATTCTGTGTATGAGTGTATGTTCATGTGTTCATATGAGCGTGTGTGTAACCTGCATGTGTGCTGGCACTCTGGCAGCAGTGCTTTGCTTCAATGTGAAACTCCAGTGTTAATGTGACAGTGACAGAGAGATATCCCTGGCAGAATCACTTACAGCACGGTATTATCCACTGGCCCCTGCGCGGCGGAGGGGTCGATAATTGGAGCGCTCTTTTATCCAGCGCCTCTGACACGGCAGAGAGAGGGTCACAGGCAGGAGAGCCGGTGAAAGAACACTCGCTCAACAGTTACCAATCATCTGAAGGCCCTGGAAAAAGGGCCAGAAGAAAGGCATTCTCTGAGGACTCGGGCCCACTGCGGATCAAAGGAGCAGAGGCTTCACAGGCCTGACCTGCTGCTATGGGCTGGGATAATAGAGCCGCCGGGCCAGGGTCCTGCACAATTAGAGCTGTTTTACTCCCTACACACACTCAAATACACACACACACACGCACGCATGCACACACATACACAGACACACTCAACTACACACACATATTCACATACACACACAGATTCTAACACACACACACACACACACACACACACACACGCATGCATGCTCACACACACACTCAACATACACACCCAGACACACCCATGTACGCTCCCAAATTCTTACACACACACACACACACACATACACACAGAGATTCAGAAATACACACAAATACACACAGATTCATACAAGTACACAAGCAGACTTACAGATACCCACACACATGCACACACACAAATTTTCAGCCATACACACATACACACTCATATATAGAAGAATTTGAATGATCATGAAAGAAAAAATGAACTTTGCGATGAGCACGCTGAAATCTCCAAAGATTTTAATGCAGCAAAAATAAACTAAACACACCGTCTTTGAACTGCAGAACATTTTCTCATGTGTTCCATGTCATGCTGAGATTTTAAAGCAGCTAAAAAAAAGAACAATTTCAAAGAGGTTTGTTCAACTGGGCATGCATGCTTGTGTGTTTTTTTCCTATTTTTAGGGGGGCTGAAAGTGGAGGGGGGGCTTTTTTCTCCCTCTGCAGATATTGTCACCACAGATTCTATGGAATGCAATTAGGAAGCCTAAATTAAGTGGTAATGGAGAACCTGGGCTCGAAATCGTGGTTTCCAAGGCAACGGCTGCTCACAACACAGCCTCCAGTAGTTTTGCCACTTTATCTGCAAAATGCACAATTGAGCTTTAAAACAGCTCGAGGGCGGGGGGATGGGAGTGGGAACAGCTGCTCACAGCCAATCAAACGCTGTTTATTTAACCCTCTAATACAGTGAAGTGTGGCTGATGCCTCCTGTTTCATGTGAGAGAAACTGAGAGGGGAGATTTTTGAAAAAAAACTTCAAAGACGGAACTGCGTTCATTATTCCCAAGCTGAATATCTCCCGCGTTCACTCTCTGTGATGTCAAAGGCACATGGGAAGTGGCATCCACTGAAGTTCAGAGTTGCTGCTCACCCCTTCAACAGCCATGTGTGAACCAATGGGAAAAAAGAGGAACCTGTCAAAGTCTGAGTAAAAAAAACAGAACACAGAAACACGGGCAAGCCACCTCGTTCTCCAAGAGGACACAACTGTTTTTTTGTGTCTGAGAGTGGCAAAATCATATCAGTTCATAATAATTCATTTAACAATTGTCCCTGCACACTGATCTCACTCTAAGATTGTTTTTCACTGGATCAGTTACATGTCTGGTGTGCATGTTTTTAACCAGTCCAACACAAAAAGCCATGCTCCTTGCTGGTGTTTGAGGCCTAAAGTAGGCATAGAGCCTGCTTTAGTGCACAATGATGTGTAGCACATTATACTGTGATATATGGAATATTAGTATTAGAACATTATTTGCAGTGCAGGTCAATAATGTTTGCGATAGGTCATACGAATATTCAGCTTGACAGCTAGGAACCACTGCTGATCTCTGTTTGGGTCCCATGCTGGAGGTATCAGCAAAGAATTGCAGGGTATGTGATCCATGCATGATGCTTTGCCAAGACTTAGACAAATGGCCTGCACACATTTCAAAACTTCATCCAACACATGGGTGATGCATGTGGAATGCACACGATTTAGACAAAGCCAAGCTGCTGACAGTGAAACAGCTCCACTATCTCAGAAACCGGAAGGGTGGAATGGCTTGCAAAAAATGCTCCAAAAATGCTTCAAAAAATAAGAATTCATCTTATATAAATCAATTGGCAATAAGCATGAAAATCATTTCTATTTGAATAAAAAATAAAAAAAAAATCTTAGACTTTTGAAAGGTTGATTATGGTTCGGTCATCTAATTACTGTTTTTATCAATGTTTATTAATGTCTCATTTTAAAAAAATGGTAATCCATGTTGGGGAGTGCTTATGAACACGAATGTGTGATATTTCACACCCTTTCCGAGAGGCCATGCTCATAAAAAATCTAAAAAATATATAAATATATGCGAAAACAACACCTGTTACTGGTGTGGAGAGCTGCTGTAGTGCTGAAGGGCACAACCAGCCAAGATTCAGCGGAACTGGGTCTGATTTCAACGAAGACGCTCACACGTCACAAGCAGCGGGACAGAGAGTACATGGCAAGGGGCACCAGGGTTTCGGGAACCCACCGGCCCACATCTCTCCTTACCCGCCTGTCTGGGATGAGAGGGAGTGGGGTTTCCAGGGGGAAAACGGGAGGCATGCTGATGTCCTGGATGCCGAGGCCCGCTCCGGTGTCCATTTGGTGGTGGCGAGGTAGCTTGCCGCCCGGGTGGACGCACATGGCAGGCGGATCCTGTGCCAATGCGAGGAGGCACGGCTGTGCCAAGGCATGCCGTCAGGTTCGCGCTCCGCTGCTGAGAGAGGGCTGCCGCAGAGAACATCGGACCGCTTCATTACCACCATGCCAGCCAGACACGGGGGCCGACCGCCAGCAGCCCTGTCCAGCAATCCCACAATCCCCCATGGCCCGGCGCATTCCTCTAGAAGAGGGAAGTGCGTTTTTCAGCCTCCTGCTCAGCCCTTATGTGTGAAGCGGGCTCTGCGGCTAGGAGAGCGAGATGCTAATATGCTGGACAAACCCCAATGCATATACAGTGTCAAAGAGCTTTGCATCCGCTGCACATTAGCCTTCCCTCTCTCTAACATAGACTTTATGTCACAATTTCTGGGTTGATGATTACTGATCCTTGATTTTTATTTCGTTTTACTTTTTATATTAAAGCAGTCATACTCCATATCCTACAGCATGCCACCTCTTGCTATGTCAGTCAGTAAAGTTGAGGACACACTATTTGTTAGTGCTGCACGCGTTTACATTAAGTGTATGGAAACATCTGAGGTCTGTAAACTGTTCGTGACCTCACGGTCCATTTATTAGCACATTTCTGTGGTGCCAAAGTGAGCAGTCTTAGAGATAAGCAGGGCAGAGTTAGCAGGGCAGAGCCGCTATAGTACCAGTGTTCCCTGCATTAAGAACTCTGTCTGCATGCTTTGTTTCTCTGAAACTGGAAGCTGTGGTGATGCTGGGAGGGGAGACATTGTTGTTATGCAGGTTAATCTATGACCTTTCGACACTCTCCTCACCCCACACTGATGAATTGCAAGCTTCTCTCAGGCGCCTGAGCAGTGAGTGATCCCCCCCACCCCCACCCCCATAGCTGGCAGGTTCACTTGGCGTGGCTTGGGGTGAGAAGACAAGGCCTCTCCAAGTGCACAGCTGATCAGCGCCTCCACACCTCCGGCTCCTCCACACCTCCGGATCCTCCACACCTCCAGGGATGAGCTCATGGGAGGAAGCAGTTGGGTGTTGATCATGAGCTATCTCTGTGTCTTCTTTCTGTCTTTCTTATGTTCTCTCACTTCTTCTTTGTCTCTCTATCTCTCTCTTTCCTTCTCCCTGTCTCTCTATCTCTCACTTTCTCTCACTCTGTCAGTCTGTCTCGCTCTTGCTCTCTGCCTTTCTCTCTCACACTCTGTCTGTTGCTTTTTCTCCCTCTCTCTCCCTCCCTCTCCCTCCCTGTCCCTCTCTCTCTCTCTCTCTCTCTCTCTCTCTCTCTCTCTCTCTCTCTCTCTCTGCCTGATCCTCATGCTTCTGCCTTCTCCCAGTGTTCCTCTCCGTACCCCCTGTACAGGCTCAAGGCAGTGCAGTTCTCACCTGGACCAGCAGGGATGGTCATTCTGTACAGATAGTGAGGATCACTCTTTCAGAATGCAGCTGACAGTTCTTGGAGTTATTTGGATGCATAAACCTCACATTTTAGTGTAACTAGTACTTATAACTAATAATGGTTTGTAATCCTTCTTTCCCTCTCTTTAACAATGGTCTTTACTGTAAACATATTTGCAGATATGGTAATGATTGTTTCACCATTGATTTTTATTTGTTATATATGCTTACTTACACAGACATGTATATACAGTATGTATACAGTTTGTACAATTTTTTAGTTAAATCCATAGAGGTATTTTTGTCAGCATAAGCATTGGTGAAGCGTTATTCTGCATTTCTCTCTGTCTCCAATGCACTGGCCAGGGTACTGCCAGGTCATAATGCATCAATTGGTGAGGGTTGTCACAGTAAATTCCAGCCTCTACAGGCTGTCCAGGGACAAGTATTGAGACGACATGGGGGAAATTAATTATTCGTGCAGCACTTATCATAGCTCAGCTTCCATAAGCGCTCTCTCTCTCTCTCTCTCTCTCTCTCCGGTCAAGCCTGGCCTTGGCCTGCCGGATCCTGGCTGGCTGATCGTGGAAGCTCCATGCCAGACATTCACAGACGCAGTCCCGCGAAGCTGGGCTCAAAGAGCACAGCCTCCATTTATTTCTGCATAGAACGAGACAGAAGAGAGGCAGCCACAAACGTGCAGGGATAATGCATAATTTGCCCCTCCATCTCCAACTAGTGAACTTTACAAATAGAAATGTGGGTAAGAGTCTTGATTAAATTTATTGACAATAAACGTACTGGGCCCAGTGTTGGGTAATACTTCATTGTGAAGCTGCAACCAAAATTTCTGTATATTTTTTTGTAACATTCGGCCAATTAAAACAATTATCAGCCCTGAGGGTAGAGATTGGATGTATTACAAGATACTGATTTGCCTTCTAGTATAATACCTGTGAGGTAATGAGTTATGTACTATTGATTATACGTTTATATTATAATATGTATCCTGTATTTATTTTAAAAATCTACATTTAAACCCAGGGATTCTATCTATCTATTCTATTCTATCTATTTATGGTGGCAGACATGAAGTGTTTTCAATGCAAAAATTAAAAGTAGATCTCTGCATGAGACATGCTTCGTCCTGCTTGTTTTAAAGACAGAGTGCACTGGATTGGGATCGCTTCTTGCCTGTGCTTTGTTCGGCCGTGCTTGATTGACAAAGACAAAGACGGGAGGGTCTCCTCGGCGTCCCAAGGAGAGTCGAAAAGGGGAGAGAGGCAGGCACGGGAAGACAGGGCATTGGGGGTGCACCTTGGGAGGCCAGATTAGACGTCCTCGGATGTGGCCGGGGGCTGGTAAATAATTAATGGACAGAGGTGTCAGTTTGAAATGCAAATGTGACGGATGGAGGTGTGTGACGCTGTCAACCACGGCGCGGGATGTGACTGGAATAGGGATGGGTCCCACATCCCCCTGGGGGTGGGGAGAGAGATCTGGGCACAGAGCAGTGCAGAAGCGGGCTGTGGAGAAGGCTGGCCCATTATCTCAGCTAAAACCTGAGAGACACGCCGAAGCATCTAAAGGGTAGGAGAGAGAGAGAGAGGAAAAGAGAGGAAGAGAGCAGAAAAGGGACAAGGAGATGAGAAAGAGACAAAAGAGGCAGAGTGAATGAGAGAAAGGGGGCAATGTGAGTGAGAGAGGGAGAGAGAGAGAGGAAAAGAGGAAGGGGGAGCAGAGAGGGGTAGAGAAAGGAAGGAGGAGGAATAGAGAGGGAGAGACAGGCAAAGACTATGTGTTAAAGTGCAAG